>NC_071620.1:1145711-1229996 GCF_014839835.1 Dryobates pubescens
GGAGAAAAGGGGGGAAAAGGAAAAATAGAAGACAAAAGGGAAAGAAAGAAAAAAAGAGAGAGGAAAAAACCCCAGCAAAGGAAGAAGGCAGCAAAGGGAAGGGGTCAGTTTCATTTCCAAGCACCCAGGAAGGAAAGGTTGGATCAGGGCTGCTGCTGTTGCTGCCGGAGCTCTGCTGGGGCAGGAATGATTTCCCTGTCAGAGCTGCTGGGGGCCTGCGGAGCCCCTTGGAAAGGATGCTGAGCTGCACAGCACCTCCCGGGCTCCGGCAGGTCCCCGAGGCTCTGCCGGCTCAGCCTCAGGGCTAATTCCAGAGGCGTCTGCTGATTGTTCGGGAGGCAACAGCTTCTGGAGAGCTGCTCGCCTGGGAGGCTGGGAGGGAAGACACTCAGAATGGTTTTCACAGAGGCACAGAAGTGGTTGGCTTGGAGGAGTCCAAGAGGCACAGGCTCCTCATGGGCTTGGGGAAGGATCAGAGAGCCCCAGCAGGGCTCAGGCTGGGAGGGAGCTCAGAGCCTCTCCAACCTCCCCTCCATGCCCAGGGACACCTCTCAGCCAGGCTCAGCTGCTCAGGGCCTCATCCAGCCTGGCCCTGAGCAGCCACAGCCTCCCTGGGCAGCCTGGGCCAGAGGCTCAGCAGCCTCACACTGGAGAACTTCTTCCTCAGCTCCACTCTGCCCCTGCTCTGCCTCAGCTCCAAACCCTTCCCCCTGGGCCTGGCTCCAGCCCCCCTCAGGAGCAGTTCCTCTGCAGCCTTCCTGCAGGATCCCTTCAGGTGCTGGCAGCAGCTCTGAGGAGCCCCTGGAGCCTTCTCCTCTGCAGGCTGCACAGCCCCAGCTCCCTCAGCCTGTGCTCCCAGCAGAGCTGCTCCAGCCCTGGCAGCATCTCTGTGGCTTCCTCTGGCCTCTCTCCAGCAGCTCTGTGTCCTCCTGCTGCTGGGGACAGCAGAGCTGGAGGCAGGCTTGGAGGGGAGGTCTGAGCAGGGCAGAGCCCAGGGGCAGAATCCCCTCTCTGACCAAGAGCTAAGGAGTGAGGGGCAGGAGGCTGGGGCCAGGCTCTGCTCAGTGCTGCCCAGAGTGGAACCCAGGAGGTTCTACCTGAAGCCAAGGAGGAAGCTGTGTGGTGTGGCCCTGGTGCTGCTGAGCCTCTCCTGCAGGGCTGCTCTCAGTCTCATCATGCTGCCCTCCTGCTGCTGGGGTCAGCAGGGCTGGAGGCAGGCTTGGAGGGGAGGTCTGAGCAGGGCAGAGCCCAGGGGCAGAATCCCCTCTGCTGCCCTGCTGCCCACCCTGCTCTGGCTGCAGCCCAGCACACAGCTGCCTGAGGGCTGCAGGAGGCACTGCTGGGGAGCTGCTCAGCACCCAGCACCAGCAGCAGCTCCTTCCTGTGCTGTCTCTGATTTGCCACTCGTTTAACTCCAGACCATCCACAGAACCATTAAGGTTGGAAAAGGCCTCCAAGACCCAACCATCCCCCTGCCTCTGCCAGCTCCATGGCTGATGGGGCTGGGTTCCACCCCAGCTGTTCTCCAGGCGGTTCAGGGTGCTTTGCATCCATCTCTGCTGCCTTCCTCTATTGTCAAACTGCTATTGACTTCCAGAGGAGGAGAAGAAACTAGCCTGAAGTCTGTGTGTGTGTGTGTGTGCTACATCCAGTGATGCTCCCAGCTTGTCACTAGGGCTGAAAATAGCTCTTTTGGCTGCCTTGATTGACACTTCCAGTGATGCAAGCACAGAAGCAGCCAGCTTGGGAGAGACCTCAGGGCTCATCCAGCCCAACCTCTCCCCCAGCACCATCTGAGCAACTCAACCCTGGCACCAAGGGCCTCAGCCAGGCTCTTCCTAAGCACCTCCATGGATGGGGACTCCACCACCTCCCTGGGCAGCACATCCCCAGGGCCAATCTCTCTGCCTAACATCCAGCCTGAACCTCCCCTGGCACAGCTTGAGACTGTGGCCTCTTGTTCTGCTGCTGGCTGCCTGGGAGCAGAGCCCAACCCCCACCTGGCTCCAAGCTCCCTGCAGGGAGCTGCAGAGAGCAAGAAGGTCTCCCCTGAGCCTCCTCTTCTGCAGGCTAAGCAACCCCAGCTCCCTCAGCCTCTCCTCCCAGGGCTGTGCCCCAGACCCCTCCCCAGCTTTGTTGCCCTTCTCTGGACACCTTCCAGCAGCTCAACCTCTTTCCTGACCTGAGGAGCCCAGAGCTGGACACAGGACTCAAGGGGTGGCCTGAGCAGTGCTGAGCACAGGGCACAAGGACTTCCCTGCTCCTGCTGGCCACACTCTGCCTGCTGCAGGCCAGGATGCCCTTGGCCTTCTTGGGCCCCTGGGCACACTGCTGCTTCCTGTTCAGCTGCTGTCCCCCACTCCCCCCAGGTCCCTCTGTGCCTGGCTGCTCTCAGCCACTCTGCCCCCAGCCTGCAGCACTGCCTGGGGTTGCTGTGGCCAAAGTGCAGCCCCTGGCACTTGGCTGTGTTCAATCTGCTGCCCTTGGCCTCTGCCCAGCCTGGCAAGGTCCCTCTGCAGAGCTCTCCTCCCCTCTCACAGCTCAACTCCTGCCCCCAGCTTGCTGTCAGCTGCACATTTCCTGCTGCTGCACTCAGTCCCCTCAGCCAGGTTGGCCTTGATAGCCTTCAACACCTCCCCCAAGCACAACAGTTCCATGATTTCAGCATCCTCACCCAAAGCAGTTGGGGGTCAGAGGCTGGCACTTGGCTGTGTCTCTGCTAAAAGCTGTCCTCAGAGACACCCCAAAGGGGTGAGGCCTCAGCAGGTGTCCCAGGCACAGAGTGGGCAAGAACAGAGCCTGGAGCCAGGGAAGGGCTGGGCTGGAAGGGACCTGCTTCCTACCCCCTGCCATGGGCAGGGGCAACTTCCACCAGCCCAGGCTGTTGGCACCTTGTGCCAGTCCTGGCGTGGAGCTGAGGCTCTTCCTTGGCTCTTGGCACCTTGTGCCAGCCCTGGCATGGAGCTGAGGCTGAGCCTTGGCTCTTGGCACCTTGTGCCAGCCCTGGTGTGGAGCTGAGGCTCAGCCTTGGCTGTTGGCACCTTGTGCCAGCCCTGGCATGGAGCTGAGGCTGAGCCTTAGCTCTTGGCACCTTGTGCCAGCCCTGGGGTGGAGCTGAGGATCAGCCTTGGCTGTTGGCACCTTGTGCCAGCCCTGGGGTGGAGCTGAGGCTCTTCCTTGGCTCTTGGCACCTTGTGCCAGCCCTGGTGTGGAGCTGAGGCTCAGCCTTAGCTCTTGGCACCTTGTGCCAGCCCTGGTGTGGAGCTGAGGCTCAGCCTTGGCTGTTGGCACCTTGTGCCAGTCCTGGTGTGGAGCTGAGGCTCAGCCTTGGCTCTTGGCACCTTGTGCCAGCCCTGGTGTGGAGCTGAGGCTCAGCCTTGGCTCTTGGCACCTTGTGCCAGGCCTGGGGTGGAGCTGAGGCTCTTCCTTGGCTCTTGGCACCTTGTGCCAGCCCTGGTGTGGAGCTGAGGCTCAGCCTTGGCTGTTGGCACCTTGTGCCAGCCCTGGGGTGGAGCTGAGGCTCTTCCTTGGCTCTTGGCACCTTGTGCCAGCCCTGGTGTGGATCTGAGGCTCAGCCTTGGCTGTTGGCACCTTCTGCCAGCCCTGGCGTGGATCTGAGGCTCAGCCTTGGCTGTTGGCACCTTGTGCCAGCCCTGGTGTGGATCTGAGGATCAGCCTTGGCTGTGGGCACCTTGTGCCAGCCCTGGTGTGGAGCTGAGGCTCAGCCTTGGCTGTTGGCACCTTGTGCCAGCCCTGGGGTGGATCTGAGGCTCAGCCTTGGCTGTTGGCACCGTGTGCCAGCCCTGGTGTGGATCTGAGGCTCAGCCTTGGCACTCTTGCCCTGTGCACTCTGTGCCTCTGGAGCCCTGGCCGCTGCCTGTGTCCGCGCAGCTCCTTCAGCCCGTCCTGGGAGCAGGCTCCGGGGCTCCCCAGCGCACCCCAGAGCTGTGCTGCCGGCCGCTGGCCACCCAGCCCTGCAGAGTCGCCAGGCTGGGGCTGGGGGTGGGCTGGGAGCCGCCAGCGGCCGCAGGGGCTGGCCGCAGGACCCCCGGCAGGGGATGCTGCTGAGGGGCAGCCCCGGGCAGCAGCAGCGCTGCGGCAGCGTGCGGCAGGGCAGCTCGGGGCGGAGCAGGCTGCCGGGGGAGCGGAGCGGGCTGCCGGGGCGGCGGAGCAGGCTGCCGGGGCGGCGGAGCAGGCTGCCGGGGCGGCGGAGCAGGCTGCCGGGGCGGCGGAGCGGGCTGCCGGGGCGGCGGAGCGGGCTGCCGGGGCGGCGGAGCAGGCTGCCGGGGCGGCGGAGCAGGCTGCCGGGGGAGCGGAGCTGCTGCGCTGAGCCCTGCCGCCGGCAGCCCAAGCCCGCAGAGCTTCCTCCGCGGGCTGGCGGGTGGCGGTGGGAGGGTTGAGTGTCGCCGCCTCTGCAGTTGGGGTCCCTTGGTCGGCTGCAGGCGGTTGCAGACCTCGGGAGGGAGCTCCCTCGCCTCCCCCGGCCCTGCCAGGTGCTTGCTCTCCGATCCTCTGAGCTGAAGCTTGCTTGGGAGGACCCCCAGGCTCTGCTCTGCTGCTTGGTTCTTGTTCATCTGCCTTTCTTTTGTGGCCTTCCTCACACCTGCCCCTTCTCCACATGGGCTGTGTCTCATCTCTCACACAAGCCAGGGGGGAAGCTCTGCTCCCCTCGGGAATGTTGCAGCCTTGCACATCTCCCCTCCAAGCTTCAAGGCCACTGAGCCCCCCTAGGACCCAGCCCAAGCAAGGCTTAGGCTTTCAACCCAGAGTTAGTGGCCCGTGGCCACCAGCCACATCATTCCAGGCATAGCCTGGGGCAGGTTGCTCAGAGAGGGGGCAGCTGCCCCATGGCTGGCACCCCTGCAGGGCAAGCTGTCTGGGGCTCTGAGCAGCCTGCTCTAGGTGGGGCTAAGCCTGCTGACTTCAGGGGGCTTGGACTGGATGAGCTTGGGAGGTCCCTTCCCACCCACTCCAGTCTGGGATTCCATGTTTGCATCACCCAGCTGGGATCCTTTCCTCCTGCACACTGCAGATCCCTCTGGGTCAGCTCAGGAGACTGCAAGACCTTCATCTCCTTTGGTGAAGCCAGGCTGGACAGGACAGGACAGGACAGGACAGAGGGGAATGGAATGAAATGGGATGCAATGGGATGGAATGGAATGGAATGGAATGGAATAGAATTAACCAGGTTGGAAGAGACCTCAGAGCTCATCCAGCCCAACCTCTCCCCCAGCACCATCTGAGCAACTCAACCATGGCACCAAGGGCCTCAGCCAGGCTCTGCCTAAACACCCCCAGGGATGGGGACTCCACCACCTCCCTGGGCAGCACATCCCCAGGGCCAGTCTCTCTCTCTCTGTAGAATTTCTTCCTCACCTCCAGCCTCAACCTCCCCTGGCACAGCTTGAGACTGTGTCCTCTTGTTCTGCTGCTGGGTGCCTGGGAACAGAGCCCAACCCCCAGCTGGCTCCAACCTCCCTGCAGGGAGTTGCAGAGAGCAAGAAGGTCTCCCCTGAGCCTCCTCTTCTGCAGGCTAATCAACCCCAGCTCCCTCAGCCTCTCCTCCCAGGGCTGTGCTCCAGACCCCTCCCCAGCTTTGTTGCCCTTCTCTGGACACCTTCCAGCAGCTCAACCTCTTTCCTGACCTGAGGAGCCCAGAACTGATTTTTCTCTCCTCTCCTCTCCTCTCCTCTCCTCTCCTCTCCTCTCCTCTCCTCTCCTCTCCTCTCCTCTCCTCTCCTCTCCTCTCCTCTCCTCTCCTCTCCTCTCCTCTCCTCTCCTCTCCTCTCCTCTCCTCGAATCTCCTCTCCTCTCCTCTCCTCTCCTCGAATCTCCTCTCCTCTCCTCGAATCTCCTCTCCTCTCCTCTCCTCTCCTCGAATCTCCTCTCCT
The DNA here is from genome assembly GCF_014839835.1 of Dryobates pubescens. Classification (NCBI taxonomy): domain Eukaryota; kingdom Metazoa; phylum Chordata; class Aves; order Piciformes; family Picidae; genus Dryobates; species Dryobates pubescens. Next base: position 1,151,603 of record NC_071620.1, read on the forward strand.
CTCCTCGAATCTCCTCTCCTCTCCTCGAATCTCCTCTCCTCTCCTCTCCTCGAATCTCCTCTCCTCTCCTCTCCTCTCCTCGAATCTCCTCTCCTCTCCTCTCCTCTCCTCTCCTCTCCTCTCCTCTCCTCTCCTCTCCTCTCCTCTCCTCTCCTCTCCTCTCCTCTCCTCTCCTCGAATCTCCTCTCCTCTCCTCTCCTCAAATCTCCTCTCCTCTCCTCTCCTCTCCTCTCCTCTCCTCTCCTCTCCTCTCCTCTCCTCTCCTCTCCTCTCCTCTCCTCTCCTCTCCTCTCCTCTCCTCTCCTCTCCTCTCCTCTCCTCTCCTCTCCTCTCCTCTCCTCTCCTCTCCCCTCCTCTCCTCTCCCCTCCCCTCCCCTCCCCTCCCCTCCCCTCCCCTCCCCTCCCCCAATGGGGAGCAAGCAGAAGGTTGCTGAAATGCTTTGTGCTGACCACAGAAGCAGTGGTGGTCAAGTTCCCAAGGAGGCAGAGCCCAGAAGGCCGAAGGTGTGCTGGGGTGCCTGAGGAAGAGAGTGCTGAGCAGGCTGAGGGAGGCTCTCTTGCTTCCCTACTCTGCCCTGCTGAGGCCACAGCTACAGCCCTGGGGCTGGGGAGAGCCCAGGGCAGGCTGCAGAGCTGCTGAGGGGCCTGGAGCTGCAGCAGGGCTTGGAGAGACAGAGGCTTTGGCAGCCCTGGCTGCTGCCTTCCCACGGGAAGATTCTCTTGGCTGCAGCTCTCTGGCTCCTGCATGGAGCTCTGCTCCCCCTGCCTGGCCCTGCTCTGCAGCCCACACAGCCCTGCAAGGCCACCAGGCTCAGAGGGGCTCCTGCTGGCAAGCAGCCCCCAGGAGAAGGAGCTGGCAGTGCTGGGGAGCAAGTTCCCTGTCAGCCAGCAAGGTGCCCTCATGGCCAGGGAGAGCAAAGGGGTCCTGGGGGGCATGGAGGAGAGAGTGGCCAGCAGGGCAAGGGAGGCTCTCCTGCCCCTCTGCTCTGCCCTGCTCAGGCCACAGCTGCACTGCTGGGGCCAGCTCTGGGCTCCCCAGCCCCAGAGGGACAGAGAGCTGCTGGGGAGAGCTCAGGGCAGGCTGCAGAGCTGCTGAGGGGCCTGGAGCAGCTCTGGCAGCAGCAAAGGCTGAGAGCCCTGGGGCTGTGCAGCCTGCAGGAGAGCAGCCCCAGAGGGCAGCTGAGCAATGCTCAGCAAGAGCTGAAGGAGCTGTGGGGGGCAAGAGGCTGGGGCCAGGCTCTGATGAGTGCTGCCCAGGGCCAGGCCAAGGGGCAAGGGGCACACACTAGAGCCCCCCTGCCCTGCTCCCTCTGTCCATATCCCTGCTGCTCCAGCCCAGGCTGCTGGGGGCTTAATTGGCCTCCTGGGCACACACTGCCTCACCTTGAGCTGCTGGTGGCCAGCACCCCCCAGGTCCTTTATCCACTGGGCTGTTTCCATCCCTGCTTGCCCCAAACCGAGCTCCACAGCCCCCTGCAAGCCTTGAGTCAGGGCATGACCTCAGTGAGCCCAGCCTGAGCTAATGGCAGGCTCCCAGCACCGGGAGCCCAGGACGTGTTGGCTGTCTCCACGCTCCTCCAGCCAGCTCCACCCTCTGCACTCGATTAGTTGTTCTCTTAGCAAGGATTTGGTGACTTCTCCTCCTGAACTGGGGCTTTTTTTCCCAGCTCATTTCAAATCCACCATAATCCCCTGCTTGAGACCTGATGGGCCTGGGAGCAGAATTGCTGTAAGCTGCTCCCTGTAATTATCAGAAGGTTTATCCTGCCCTGCAGTGGTCCTGGGCTGTCCTGCCCCAGGTTTAAGTCATCTCCTGCCTGCCACCCAGCTGCAAGTGCTGGGCCCAAGGGGTTGGTTGCATGGCTGAGCAGAAGCAGAGAGTCATGGAAGGCAGAGGAAACCTTTGCAGGCTTCATCCTCAGGTCCACACAACGAAGAGGAACCAATCTGCTTTGAAGAGTGGAGAGAGGAAAGGGAGGAGAATCTCACAATAGCATCACAGAATCAGCCAGGGTGGGAAGGGAGCACAAGGATCATCCAGCTCCAGCCCCCCTGCCATGGGCAGGGACACCCCACACTAGATCAGGCTGCCCAGAGCCTCATCCAGCCTGGCCTTAAACACCTCCAGGGACAGGGCCCCAACCACCTCCCTGGACAACCCATTCCAGGGCTTCACCACTCTCATGGGGAAGAACTTCCTCCTCACCTCCAGCCTGAATCTCCCCACCTCCAGCTTCATTCCATTCCCCCTAGTCCTATCACTGCCTGAGATCCTGAGCAGTCCCTCCCCAGCCTTCCTGTAGCCCCCTTCAGATCCTGGAAGGCCACAATGAGGTCACCTCAGAGCCTTCTCTTCCCCAGACTGAACAGCCCCAACTCCTTCAGTCTGTCCTCACAGGAGAGGTGCTCCAGCCCTCTGCTCATCCTCCTGGCCCTTCTCTGGACACCTTCCAGCACCTCCAGATCCCTCTTGCAATAGGGGCTCCAGACCTGGAGGCAGTACTGCAGGTGGGGTCTCCTCAGAGCTGAGCAGAGGGGCAGAATCCCCTCCCTTGCCCTGCTGGCCACACTTCTCTTGCTGCAGCCCAGGCTCTGCTTGGCTTTCCGGGCTGCAAGTGCACACTGAGAGCTCCTGCTGAGCTTCTCCTCCCCCAGCACCCCCAAGGCTCTCTCCTTAGGGCTGCTTTCCAGCCAGTCCCTGCCCAGCCTGGATTTGTGCCTGGGATTGCCCTGCCCCAGCTGCAGGACCCTGCCTTTGGTCTTGTTGAACCTCCTGAGGTTGGCTTGTGCCCACCTCTCCAGCCTGTCCAGGTCCCTCTGGATGGATCCCTTCCCTCCAGCTGTCTGCTGCACCACACAGCTTGGTGCCATCAGCAAACTTGCTGAGGCTGCACTCAATGCCACTGTCCATGGCACCCACAGAGATGTTGAACAAGCCTGGTCCCAGGGCTGACCCCTGAGGGACTCTGCTTGTCCCTGGCCTCCACTGGGACATGGACCCATGGACAGCCACTCTTTGGTCCAGCTTTAAACTTGGGCTTCCTTTTATAGGATCCCAGCATGGTGGAGGTTGGAAGGGGCCTCTGGAGCTCACCCAGCCCAACCCTCCTGCTCCAGCAGGGCACCCACAGCAGCACAAGGTCCAGGTGGGTTGGAAGCTCTCCTAAAGGGGAGCTCCACCACAGCATCCCAGCATGGTAGTGGTTGGAAGAGAGCTCTGAAGCTCACCCAGCCCTACCCCTTGCTGCCCAGCAGCACAAGGTCCAGGTGGGTCACCTACACTTGCACTCCAGGTGGTCTCCAGCAGCTTAGCTTTGCTTCCCACCCAAGACATGAGAGCCACAGTGGCCACCACCACCACCAAGTCCATGCCCCTGCTGACCCCCACCACAACTCTTTTCACCCTTCCCTCTTAACTGAACCCCTTTCTACTCATCAGCCCAACCTTCAGCTGGTTCAGATTCCTTCTTGGCTCCAAAGAATGAAGCATCAGGAGCATCCCTCCCCATCTTTACCTGCTTTGGAGCTGAAAGAAAGTCCATCTTGGACTTTTCTGCTTAACCTCATGGTTGGACTTGATCTTCAAGGGCTTTCCCCACCCCCACCCCCCACCCCAGATGGTTCTGTTACTCTCAGCTGAGGACTCTGAGAGGAATTTGCTCACTGTCTTTAGCTCTTTCATGAGCCCCATGTCCAAAATCTCATCTCAACCAGGTTGTTTAGATGTGGCTGGAGGGGGTGGGGGTTGGACTAGGTGACCTTTAAAGGTCCCTTCCAACCTCCTGTGATTCTCTGACTCTATGCACCCCAGAAGATGGAGCTGATGCTTGCTGTCCAAAGGATTGATTCAAAGCCATTGCCACTGCTCAGCCCCCTGGCAGGAGGTGCTGGACCAGGATGGAGATGCTCTGGACCTGTGGGCATCAAGGTGACTGCAGAATGCCCTTGGGCTGGGCCATCCTTTCGCCACCTTGCTAGTTACAAGACCCCAGACCACAGAGATTCACAGGCCAAGCACAGAGGGGTTCAAGGCCAGGCTGGGTGAGGCCTTGAGCAACCTGGGCTGGCTGAGAGGGTCCTCCCTGTGCCTGGAAGGGGGGCTGGAGTAGGAGAGCTCTGAGGTCCCTTCCAACCTGAGCCATTCTGGGATTCTATGGGTGCTGAGAGAGCTGGCAGATGAGCTGCCAAGCTGCTCTCCATCATTCTCCTCCAGTCCTGGCTCACTGGAGAGGTCCCAGGTGACTGAAACTGGCCAAGGTGGTCCCCAGCCACAAGCAGGGTTGGATGGAGGAACCTGGAAACTCCAGGCCTGGCAGCCTGACCTCAGTGCAGAACTGCACCTGAAGGATGGCCAAGGGCTCAGGCCCAGCCAACACGGATTTAGGAAGGGCAGGTCCTGCCTGACCAACCTGAGCTCCTTCCATGCCCAGGGCACTGCCTGGTGGCTGTGGGGCAGGCTGTGGATGGAGTCTGCCTGCACTGCAGCAAGGCCTTTGCCCCCATCCCCCACAGCAAGCTCCTGGCCAAGCTGTCAGCCCCTGGCTTGGGCAGCAGCTCTCTGAGCTGGGTTAGGAACTGGCTGGAGGCTGAGCCCAGAGAGTGGTGGTGAATGGTGCCACAGCCAGCTGGCAGCCAGGCACCAGTGGCGTCCCCCAGGGCTCAGTGCTGGGCCCCATCCTCTTTAACATCTTCATTGATGATCTGGATGAGGGGGTTGAGTCAGTCATCAGCAAGTTTGCAGATGACACCAAGCTGGGAGCAGATGTTGGTCAGTTAGAGGGTGGAAAGGCTCTGCAGAGGGACCTTGCCAGGCTGGACAGATGGGCAGAGGCCAACAGGATGGCATTCAACAAGTCCAAGTGCCAGGGGCTGCACTTTGGCCACAGCAACCCCATGCAGAGCTACAGGCTGGGGGCAGAGTGGCTGAGAGCTGCCAAACAGAGAGGGACCTCGGGGTGCTGATTGACACCCGCCTAAACATGAGCCAGCAGTGTGCCCAGGTGGCCAAGAGGGCCAATGGCATCCTGGCCTGTATTAGGAACAGTGTGGCCAGCAGGAGCAGGGAGGTCATTGTGCCCCTGGACTCTGCATTGGTTAGGCCACACCTTGAGTCCTGTGTCCAGTTCTGGGCCCCTCAGTTTAAGAAGGACATTGAGAGACTTGAAGGTGTCCAGAGAAGGGCAACAAGGCTGGGGAGAGGCCTTGAGCACAGCCCTGTGAGGAGAGGCTGAGGGAGCTGGGGTTGCTTAGCCTGGAGAAGAGGAGGCTCAGGGGTGACCTTCATTGCCTCTCTACAACTACCTGAAAGGTGGTTGTAGCCAGGAAGGGGTTGGTCTCTTCTCCCAGGCAACCAGCACCAGAACAAGGGGACACAGTCTCAAGCTGTGCCAGGGGAGGTTCAGGCTGGAGGTGAGGAGAAAGTTCTTCACTGAGAGAGTTGTTCTCCATTGGGATGTGCTGCCCAGGGAGGTGGTGGAGTCCCCAGCCCTGGAGGTGTTCAAGAGGGGATTGGATGTGGCACTTGGTGCCATGGTCTGGTCGTGAGGTCTGTGGTGACAGGTTGGACTCGATGATCCCTGGGGTCTCTTCCAACCTTGGTTATACTGTGAGACTGTGATACTGTGATCTGCTGCCCTTGGCCTCTGCCCCTCTGCCCAGCCTGTCAAGGTCCCTCTGCAGAGCTCTCCTGCCCTCTCACAGCTCAACTCCTGCCCCCAGCTTGCTGTCAGCTGCACATTTCCTGCTGCTGGACTCCATCCCCTCCTCCAGATCCTCAATGAAGATATTGACCAGGCTGGGGCCCAGCACTGAGCCCTGGGGCACCCCACTGCTGCCTGGCTGGGAAGGACCTTCAAGCTCATCCAGTTCCCAACCCCTGCCATGGGCAGAGACATCTCCCCCTTGAGCCCAGACTGCTCAAGGCCTCATCCCAACCCAGTTGAATATTCATCACCTCCCATTCCTAGTAGCTAATATTTATTATCCCTCAATTACCTTCCCAGTTCCACCCCCAGCTCCCTCAGGCTGCTCCCCAGGGGCCATTTTTAGGGCAACCCCCTGGAGGTGGGGTGCTGTTTTGGGGGGGTTGTGGTTTTTTTCCCCAGCTGGATCCCATGAGGCTCAGAGCAGGGGGTGGAGGTTGGGGATCTCTCCCCACCAAGAGATGTCAGAAGCCCTGAAGGGTCTTTCCCCATCGGCGTCCTTGGGAAGGGTGGGCGGTTGGAGCAGCTGCTCCTTCCCTGGTTGGGCTGGGAGCACTGCGGCTCCTCCTCCTTATCCTCCTCCTCCTCCTCCTCCTCTTCCTCCTCCTCCTTTATTCTCCCCCCCATCCTCCCCCCCCTTCCCCCCCCCTCCCCTCCCTGTCAGCTCCCAGCCAGGCGTGCGGCTGCCTCGTTCCCCCCTTCCCCTCCTTCTCCCTCCTCGCCTTTTCTTTTCTCCCTCCCTGTGGGGAGATTTTTCGGCGTGCCGGCCATGGGTGCAGCCCTCGGGGTCCCCACATGAGCCTGCTCCGGCGGGGGGCCCGGAGCATCCCCGGGGAGGAGGAGGGGGGGGTTCAGCTTCCTCTCCGCTCACACACGCACGCTGGTGCTGCTGGAAAGCTTTCTCCACAGGGATTAGCAGCCGCTTCACGCTCTCTCTAGCCTCTGCCTCTTCCTCTCTGCCTTTCCACCCTCCTCTCTCTCATCCAGCTCTCGACTGAAGGAGGAGCAGCCAAAGGTAAATCAATTCCCGTTGCCTTGATAAAACCGAGGGGTGATGGCGGGGCTGGGGGCTTGTCTAACCCCCCCCCCGCTGCCACCCAGCTTTCCGGGGGGTGAAGGGGGAGTTGGGAGATATCGGGGAGATATTCGGCATCCCCCTCCTCCTCTAAGCTGGTTCCCAGCGGTGTGGGAAGCGCTGGTGGGATGGATGGAGACGGCTGCGAATTGTCGGGTGCGTGCAAAAGGAGCCTTGGGCTCGGGTTCTTCCGTGAGAAGCGGGGCTGGAGGGGGGCAACGGGAGATCTCCCTCCCCCCCTCCCTTCCCATCCTTTGCTGCATCATTCCCACGAGGAATTTTTATCTGGCTTTGCCTTACGGGGCTTTTATTTCCCCCCCCCCCACCGAGTCAAGGATGGTTTAGCTCCGGGGAACCGGCGGAGAGGAAAGGGGGGGGGGGGCGGGGAGGCAGCCGCAGCTTCGGTGCGCTCCTGTCGCCCCTCCATCCCATCCTGCCATCCACCCCCGGCACCCCGGTTACGGCCCCGGGGTCCTGCCCCCTCCCCCGGCACCCCGGTTATGGTTCCTTGTCGTGTCCCCACCCCACCGCGGCTCCGGGCTCGCTCCTGGCCCCGTGTCCTCTCCTCCTTCCCCACCGCGGCTCCGGGCTCGCTCCTGGCCCCTTGTCCTCTCCTTCCCCACCGCGGCTCCGGGCTCGCTCCTGGCCCCTTGTCCTCTCCTCCTTCCCCACCGCGGCTCCGGGCTCGCTCCTGGCCCCTTGTCCTCTCCTTCCCCCCGTGGCAACGGCTCCAGGATCAGTCCTGGCCCCTCGTCCTGTGTGTCCGTCCCCTCCCGCCGCCTCCCCGCAGCTCCGGGCTCGCTCCTGGCCCCGCATCCCGCTTCCCACTCCCGCAACTCTCGGTCCCAGCCCCACAGCCCGGCGCCCCCCGCCTGCCCTCGGCTAAACGGGAGCCTGGCGGCCCCAGCGTCCCACCGCCCGCCTCGAACCCCGCTGCCGGAGCCGGCGTCCTCCCCGCCGCCCCCGGACCCCGCACCCCTCGGTCCCAGCCGCACATCCCGCCGCCCCCTCCAGCAGACTGGAGCTTGGTGGCACCAAGCATCCCACCGCCCCCACCCCAGCAGCTCCAGCTGCCATCTCGGCTCCACATCCCCCCCCCCCCCCCCACCGCCACCACAGCCCTGGGCCCGACCTTGTCCGTCCTCCCCCCGCCGCCCCAGCCCCATCCAGGCTCCGTAACTCCGCTTTGCCCCCATGTCCCTGTTGAGCAAGGTGGTGGTGGTGGTGGGGGGGGAATCGTTAAGTCTTCCCCCACCCCTCCCAGTATGCCCAGTGTGAGAGCTGGGGGGCAGGGGGACTCCAGGCAGCGTGTGTCCCCCCTCCCGGGGGAAGGGCACAAGCATTCGGTCCGCTCCCTTATGTAATTAGGGCTTCTTTAGGCTTGATTTGGTCGGTCTGGTTTTTTTGTGGCGGCGGTGCTGGTGCTAAACCCAGCTCAGGCAAACTCGAAACCGCGCTCCCGAGGTTTTGTTTGGGCTGGGGAGGGAGAGAGGAGTAAAATTAGGGCGTAATTAATAATTAATAGGAGGCACTTGGGGGTTCCACGCGCAATCGATTGGGGAGAATCCTCCTGCGTTCACGTCGCTTCCCTCCACCTGCCGGGGCCGGGCTGAAGCCACCCTTAAAGAGCCCCAAAAATGGGGGCGAGGGAGGCGGGTGGGCGGGCGGATGGAGGAGGTGGGGGAAACGGGAGCAGAAGAAGTGAAAGATGATGAAGAAACAGAGGAGGCAGCGCCTGGTTGTTCACCCGAAAGTGGGGGTTTAACCCTAAAAGGGGCTCGGAAAGCAAGGTCGGCGCCGCCGGGTTGCGCTCGGGCTGCTCATCCGCCTTTAAAAGGGCAGCGCCGGTGTCTGCTGGGGGGGGGTGTGGGGGGTACCCACCTGAGGGCTTTTCCCTGAAGGTTGCTCCTTCCTCCTCCTCCTCCTCCCGGATCCAGGATCCTGAAGGCTACGGGGGGGGGGAATATTTCAAGGGGAATTCGCAGCCGCCGGGGCCGAGGGCTGGGGTTTTGTGCCGGCGCCGCCGCGCTAGCTCCTTGCCTCCTCTGGATCTTCTTTGCTTGGCGTTGTGCGTCTCACGACCCCTAAAATCAGCGTGAATTCGGGGGGGTGGTGGTGGTGGAAATAGGGTGGAAAACCGAGAGGGATATAAGCAAACACCTCCCGAGCAGCAGCGTCCCGTGGTTCTGCCTCCCTAAATGCCACTTTCCTCCCTTTTCGTCCCCAAACCTCAGCGTGTGAAACCGCTGCTTCCACGCCGGGCTCCTGCTGCCCCATCTCGGGTGGGGTTTACCCCTCGGGCCGGCTCCTGCTGCCGGCTCGCCCGGGGCTTTGCGGCCTCCCTCCCGCGGGGGGCACCGCAGCCCCGCGCAGGTCCCGGCCGGGCAGCCTCAGCCCCCGGGGCTCCGCCGCTGAGCTCCGGGCAGGATTCACGCCGCGGCCCGAGGGCTGAAGAGCAGCTCTGCTGCCGAGCAGCCTTCCCGGCTGTCATCCTCGTCCTGCTCCGGCCAGGCTCCAGGTCTTCCCCCAGGCTGTAAGAGCGGTGAGATGCCCTCAGCCTGCTGGGGGCACATCGGCCTGGGAGAGTTTCCCTGGCCCTTCGTCTCTCCTCCTGCGGGTTTGCTCCCTGCTCTCCTCCGTGTCTCCCAAAGGGATGGCTTTGGTCGGGGGTGGGGAGGACGACAGGGGTTGGGGGGGGCCGGGAAATCATGCTTTGTCCTCCTCTCCTGCCAAATTTGATGCTTGAGCACAAAGCTCATCCGAAGCAAGCTGCAAAGGGGATCTCCATGGTAACCAGGGAGAAAGAGAGGATTTTCTTCCTCACCATAGGTCACAGCTAGACACCCACCCGTTCCCCCACTTGGAGCAGCATTCCTCAGCACCTTCCTCTCGCTGCTGGCTTGGCTTTGGGGGGGTTTCTCCCTGCTGGGGTGCTGCTGGTTGGGGTTGCCTTCTGCTTCCCACGGAGCTGCTCCATGCCAGGGGTGGGCAGAGCCTCTGGGCCTCTCTCCCTGCTCTCCTCTTCCCTCCTGCTTCCATCAGATCTCAGCATTTCCATGGCTTCACAGGACTGAAGGAAAAGAAACCAACTTGCTTTCATGGAATGCCAGCCTGGTTTGGCTGGGAAAGGACCTTCCAAGCTCCTCCAGTCCAGCCCCCTGCAGCCAGCAGGGACAGCCCCAGCCCCAGCAGGCTGCTCAGAGCCCCCAGCCCCAGCAGGCTGCTCAGAGCCCCCAGCCCCAGCAGGCTGCTCACAGCCCCCAGCCCCAGCAGGCTGCTCACAGCCCCCAGCCCCAGCGGGCTGCTCAGAGCCCCCAGCCCCAGTGGGCTGCTCACAGCCCCCAGCCCCAGCAGGCTGCTCACAGCCCCCAGCCCCAGCGGGCTGCTCAGAGCCCCCAGCCCCAGCGGGCTGCTCAGAGCCCCCAGCCCCAGCAGGCTGCTCACAGCCCCCAGCCCCAGCAGGCTGCTCAGAGCCCCCAGCCCCAGCAGGCTGCTCAGAGCCCCCAGCCCCAGCAGGCTGCTCAGAGCCCCTAGCCCCAGCAGGCTGCTCACAGCCCCCAGCCCCAGCAGGCTGCTCACAGCCCCCAGCCCCAGCAGGCTGCTCACAGCCCCCAGCCCCAGCAGGCTGCTCAGAGCCCCCAGCCCCAGCAGGCTGCTCAGAGCCCCTAGCCCCAGCAGGCTGCTCACAGCCCCCAGCCCCAGCAGGCTGCTCAGAGCCCCCAGCCCCAGCAGGCTGCTCAGAGCCCCCAGCCCCAGCAGGCTGCTCACAGCCCCAACCAGCCTGCCCTGCAGTGCTGCCAGCCATGGGGCAGCTCCCAGCTCTCTGGGCAGCCTGGGCCAGGCTCTCCCCACCCCCAAGGGCAAACATTTCTCCCTTCTCTGCATTCCCAGTCTCCCTCTTGGAGTCCAAACCATCCCCCCTTGGCCTGGCACCACAGCCCCTGAGAAAAAGTCTGTCCCCAGCTTTCTGATCTCCCCTTTAAGCACTGGAAGCTGTCCCTGGGACCTTCTCTTCTTCACCTCAACAGGCTGGGCAGAGGGGCAGAGGCCAAGGGCAGGAGACTGAACACAGCCAAGTGCCAGGGGCTGCACATTGGCCACAGCAACCCCAGGCAGTGCTACAGGCTGGGGGCAGAGTGGCTGAGAGCAGCCAGGCACAGAGGGACCTGGGGGCAGTGGGGGACAGCAGCTGAACAGGAGGCAGCAGTGTGCCTAGGGGGCCAAGAAGGCCAAGGGCATCCTGGCCTGCAGCAGGCAGAGTGTGGCCAGCAGGAGCAGGGAAGTCCTTCTGCCCTGTGCTCAGCACTGCTCAGGCCACCCCTTGAGTCCTGTGTCCAGCTCTGGGCTCCTCAGGTCAGGAAAGAGGTTGAGCTGCTGGAGGTGTCCAGAGAAGGGCAACAAAGCTGGGGAGGGGTCTGGAGCACAGCCCTGGGAGGAGAGGCTGAGGGAGCTGGGGTTGCTTAGCCTGCAGAAGAGGAGGCTCAGGGGAGACCTTCTTGCTCTCTGCAACTCCCTGCAGGGAGCTTGGAGCCAGGTGGGGGTTGGGCTCTGCTCCCAGGCCCCCAGCAGCAGAACAAGAGGCCACAGTCTCAAGCTGTGCCAGGGGAGGTTTAGGCTAGGAATTGAGGAAGAAATTCTACAGAGAGAGAGATTGGCCCTGGGGATGTGCTGCCCAGGGAGGTGGTGGAGTCCCCAGCCCTGGAGGTGTTTAGGGGGAGCCTGGCTGAGGCCCTTGGTGCCATGGTTGAGTTGCTCAGATGGTGCTGGGGGAGAGGTTGGGCTGGATGCTCTCAAAGGTTTTTTCTAACCTGGTCTGCCCTACCCTACCCTACCCTACCCTACCCTACCCTACCCTACCCTTACCCTATCCTCAGGCTTTTGATCTGAAGGTCTGTCTTGGCTTAGTGAAAATGATAGAGTCAGAAAGTCCTTTGGGTTGGAAAAGACCTTTAAGGTCCTGGGATCCAGCAATGAATCCTGCACTGCTGCAGCCAGGTGGGAGTTGGCCTTTTCTCCCTGACATTAAGTGGTAGAATGAGAGCAAATGGCCTCAAATTGCCCCAAGGGAGCTTCAGCTTGGCCTTGAGGAGCAATTTCTTCCCCTTGAGGGTGGTCCAGGCCTGGCCCAGGGCAGTGGTGGAGTCCCCAGCCCTGGAGGAGGCTTGGAAACCGTGGAGCTGTGGTGCTGAGGGCCGTGGGCTGGTGGTGCCCTGGCAGTGCTGGGCTCAGGGTGGGCCAGGATGGCCTTCAAGGGCTCTCCCAACCCAAATAATTCTGGGGCTCAACCACACCAGCAGGGAGCAGCTGCTCTCTGGGGTGGGTGGTCTGGGGTGGGTTTCTTCTTCTCCTTTATGGAAGGCCTCTGTGCTTGGATGGTTTCCCTGTCCCACCTGAGGTGAAGTGAACACATTTGGGCTCCTCATGATCCTGAATCCAGCTGCTCCAAGCTTGCCCTGAGGAGCATCCCCTGCTTTCCCCCCTCCCCCTGGTTTTGCCTGTCCTCCTGCAGTTTGTGTAGCTCAGATCTCCCCAGAGGCCATCCACTGCCTCTTGGAAATGCTTCTCTCAGGCTGCTGGTGGCAGCAGGTCCCCCCCCTGGGCACACTTCCAGCTCCTTTGCCTGTCCCTGTGGCAGAGCTGGGGCCAATTTGCCAGCATCTGCTGGAGCAGCCCTCTTGGTGGAAGGCAGCAGCCCCTCTTTGTCACCAGGCAATGTGTCCCTTGTGCCTCTGTAGATGGGAGGCAGCTGCTCATGCTGGCTTTGGGCCCCCCACCCCTGAGCTCCTTGGCTTGGCAGCTGGGCTGGGCTGCAGAGCTCCACAGCCAGGCAGTGAGGTTCTGCCTTCCCCTGGCTCTGTGCTCCTGTGGCCTTTGGAAAGCTGCTGGGGCACCCCTGGGGATGGCAGCTTGGCTGCAGGCAGCTCTGGTGTCTCCTGCTGGGTGAGAACCCAGGGCCAGGCAGCTCCTAAGGGGGGGCTGAGTGGTGGGAATGGCTTCACCTCAGGGGTTGGGAGAGCAGATGCTGGGCTAGCAAGCAGCAAGGAATGATGGAATGGGTTGTGCTGGAAGGGACCTTTCAAGGTCATTGTCAGAGGAAGGGCTCAGGTTGGAAGGCACCTCAGAGTCCATGGAATGGTTAGGGGTGGAAGGGACCTCAAGGATCACTAGGCCTTGGATAACATCCCCCCCACAGCAAGCTCCTGGCCAAGCTGGCAGCCCCTGGCTTGGGCAGCAGCTCTCTGAGCTGGGTGAGGAACTGGCTGGAGGCTGAGCCCAGAGAGTGGTGGTGAATGGTGCCACAGCCAGCTGGCAGCCAGGCACCAGTGGGGTGCCCCAGGGATCAGTGCTGGGCCCCAGCCTGGGCAATATCTTCATTGATGATCTGGAGGAGGGGATGGAGTCCAGCAGCTGGAAATGTGCAGCTGACAGCAAGCTGGGGGCAGGAGTTGAGCTGTGAGAGGGGAGGAGAGCTCTGCAGAGGGACCTTGCCAGGCTGGGCAGAGGGGCAGAGGCCAAGGGCAGCAGATTGAACACAGCCAAGTGCCAGGGGCTGCACTTTGGCCACAGCAACCCCAGGCAGTGCTACAGGCTGGGGGCAGAGTGGCTGAGAGCAGCCAGGCAGAGAGGGACCTGGGGGGAGTGGGGGACAGCAGCTGAACAGGAGGCAGCAGTGTGCCCAGGGGGCCAAGAAGGCCAAGGGCATCCTGGCCTGCAGCAGGCAGAGTGTGGCCAGCAGGAGCAGGGAAGTCCTTCTGCCCTGGGCTCAGCACTGCTCAGGCCACCCCTGGAGTCCTGTGTCCAGCTCTGGGCTCCTCAGGTCAGGAAAGAGGTTGAGCTGCTGGAAGGTGTCCAGAGAAGGGCAACAAAGCTGGGGAGGGGTCTGGAGCACAGCCCTGGGAGGAGAGGCTGAGGGAGCTGGGGTTGCTTAGCCTGCAGAAGAGGAGGCTCAGGGGAGACCTTCTTGCTCTCTGCAACTCCCTGCAGGGAGCTTGGAGCCAGGTGGGGGTTGGGCTCTGCTCCCAGGCACCCAGCAGCAGAACAAGAGGCCACAGTCTCAAGCTGTGCCAGGGGAGGTTCAGGCTGGAGGTGAGGAGAAAGTTCTTGCCAGCAAGAGAGATTGGCCCTGGGGATGTGCTGCCCAGGGAGGTGGTGGAGTCCCCAGCCCTGGAGGTGTTCAGGAGGGGATTGGATGTGGCCCTTGGTGCCATGGTCTGGCCATGAGGTCTGTGGTGCCAGCTTGGACTGGATGATCTCTGAGGTCTCTTCCCACCTTGGTGATGCTGTGAGGCTGTGACTCCCTCCTCCCTTCCCTGCAAGGGGATGCTTCCCAGCTAGACTTGGCTGCTCAAGGCCAAGTCAGTTGCCCCCCCCCAGCCAGCCAACCCCTCTCCCTGTGTGCTGGTGAGCTCCCAGCCAGCCCCAGGAGGCCTCAGCCTCTTGGCCCTGTCACTTGCAGGGGATTGTCACCCTTCAGGCGTCCAGCAGCAGAGCTCAGAGAGCTTTTGCCCTTCCCTGCTGCAAATGAAGGCTGACAGCAGGGAAGGGGGTTTGAGGCTTGAGCTTTCTGGGCTCCTCTCCAAGTCCTGGAGTGAAATCCACTTCAGTGGCTGCCTCAGCTGCCTGCCCCTCTCTCCTCTGGCTGCCCTAGCACGCTGGCTTTGTCTCCTCATCCTCACTCCTGGTCCCTCTGTGGGCACCGTTCTGCACTCCCCTCCCCTCCTGCTGCACTGTGCTGGATGCTGCTTGGCCTCCTCCAGCTCCCCTGCCCTTACACATGGCTGGGGGAGGGAAGGGGCCAGAACCAGGGCTTGGTTTGCTGTCATGCTTAGCTCTGATGCCCTTGGGCCCCCCTGAATGGCAGCAAGCATTGCCAGCAGGTCAGCTGAGAGTGGCTGTGGTGCTTCAGGGCAGAGCTGGGTGGTCATGGCAGCTGGGCTAGGGGGAGGTCTGGGTGGCCTGGGAGGTCTTCTCCCAGCCCTTAAGGATTCTGAGAGTCAGAGTTTGCTGATGGCACCAAGCTGGGAGGAGAGGCTGGCACCCCTCAGGCTGCAGGGCTGGGCAGAGAGGAGCCTCAGGGAGCTCCCCCAGGACCAGGAGAGGGTCCTGCTCCTGGGGAGGAGCAACCTGCTGCAGCAGCACAGGGCAGGGGGGCACCTGCTGGCAAGCAGCTCCAAGGAGAAGGAGCTGGGGGACAACAAGGTCCCAAGGAGCCAGCAATGCCAAGGAGGACAAAGGTGCCCAGGGGGGCATGAGGAAGAGTGTGGCCAGCAGGGCAAGGGAGGCTCTCCTGCCCCTCTGCTCTGCCCTGCTCAGCCCACAGCTGCACTGCTGGGGCCAGCTCTGGGCTCCCCAGCCCCAGAGGGACAGAGAGCTGCTGGGGAGAGCCCAGGGCAGGCTGCAGAGCTGCTGAGGGGCCTGGAGCAGCTCTGGCAGCAGCAAAGGCTGAGAGCCCTGGGGCTGAGCAGCCTGCAGGAGAGCAGCCCCAGAGGGCAGCTGAGCAATGCTCAGCAAGAGCTGAAGGAGCTGTGGGGGGCAAGAGGCTGGGGCCAGGCTCTGCTGAGTGCTGCCCAGGGCCAGGCCAAGGGGCAAGGGGCACACACTAGAGCTCCCCTGCCCTGCTCCCTCTGTCCATATCCCTGCTGCTCCAGCCCAGGCTGCTGGGGGCTTAGTTGGCCTCCTGGGCACACACTGCCTCACCTTGAGCTGCTGGTGGCCAGCACCCCCCAGGTCCTTTATCCACTGGGCTGTTTCCATCCCTGCTTCCCCCAAACTGGGGGATGTTGAGTCCCAGAGGGGAGCTGAGCAATGCTCAGCAAGAGCTGGGCTCAGTTCTGACCTAACCATCAGGAGCTGGCTGGGAGACTTCATTCATTGATGTGCTTGGAGCAGATGCTCCTCCCTGTCCCTTCCAGCCTGGCACTGCCTGCTGCTGGGGGCAGAGCTCCTTCCTGCAGTGCAAGCTGCTGCAACCCAGGCTCAGCTTCTCTGGGGAGGGGCAGCCAGCCCCCCAGGGGTGCTTTTCACCCAGGCAGGATGCAGTGGCTGTTGGGTTTCTGTTGGTTCAGCTTCTGTGTTCCCCCCTGGGGTGGGTGGCCCACAGATTGGGTAGGTTGCTCACATCCTGCAGGGCCTCTTGACAGAGATTTCAGGCAGTTGCTGCCCATAATCCTTCTTTCCCTTTCCCTTCAGTGTGATTAAAAGCTGAGATGAGTGCTCAGCACCAGAGAGCAATTAAAATGCTATTGGAGTGGGGGGGAGGGGGGGGGAACCAAAGAGCCTTGGTGGTTTGAGTGCCTGAGATGAGAGCACTCCCTGGGGGCTGCTTCCCGAGGTCTCAGCTTGGAGATGGCTCTGCCAGCCTGGATGTGGCGTGGGAAACACCTCTGGGTGCTCAGGGGTGGCTTTGGTGCTGTGGTTCAATGGCAAAGAGATGCACTCCCAGCATGGTGGAGGGTTGGAAGGGACCTCTGGAGACCACCCAGCCCAACCCCCCCCTGCTAAAGATGCTCTCCAGAGGTCCCTTCCAAGCCATGACCCCCTGTGGCTCTGCTCCAGGAGTCTGCTCTTGTTCTCTGAGCTGCTGACCTCTGTCCTGCAGCAAGCTTCCTGCTCTGCCTTTGACCCTTGGTGGCACCAGGCAGGGGACCCACAGGATCAGGGCAGGAGCTTGGGCCTGGGATGGGGAGGGGGGGAGGGGGGCTGGGGTTAGAAATGATTTGTCAGAGCAGCTCCTCTGGGCTTAGAGAGCTTGAGGCTGGGCTGCAGAGTGAGCCTCCTGGGGGGAGCCAGAGAGTGGTGGTGAATGGTGCCACAGCCAGCTGGCAGCCAGGCACCAGTGGGGTGCCCCAGGGCTCAGTGCTGGGCCCCAGCCTGGTCAATATCTTCATTGATGATCTGGAGGAGGGGATGGAGTCCAGCAGCAGGAAATGTGCAGCTGACAGCAAGCTGGGGGCAGGAGTTGAGCTGTGAGAGGGGAGGAGAGCTCTGCAGAGGGACCTTGCCAGGCTGGGCAGAGGGGCAGAGGCCAAGGGCAGGAGATTGAACACAGCCAAGTGCCAGGGGCTGCACTTTGGCCACAGCAACCCCAGGCAGAGCTACAGGCTGGGGGCAGAGTGGCTGAGAGCAGCCAGGCAGAGAGGGACCTGGG
This sequence comes from Dryobates pubescens, assembly GCF_014839835.1. Lineage (NCBI taxonomy): Eukaryota > Metazoa > Chordata > Aves > Piciformes > Picidae > Dryobates > Dryobates pubescens. The sequence continues at coordinate 1,168,527 of NC_071620.1, forward strand.
GGGAGTGGGGGAGAGCAGCTGAACAGGAGGCAGCAGTGTGCCCAGGGGGCCAAGAAGGCCAAGGGCATCCTGGCCTGCAGCAGGCAGAGTGTGGCCAGCAGGAGCAGGGAAGTCCTTCTGCCCTGTGCTCAGCACTGCTCAGGCCACCCCTTGAGTCCTGTGTCCAGCTCTGGGCTCCTCAGGTCAGGAAAGAGGTTGAGCTGCTGGAAGGTGTCCAGAGAAGGGCAACAAAGCTGGGGAGGGGTCTGGAGCACAGCCCTGGGAGGAGAGGCTGAGGGAGCTGGGGTTGCTTAGCCTGCAGAAGAGGAGGCTCAGGGGAGACCTTCTTGCTCTCTGCAACTCCCTGCAGGGAGCTTGGAGCCAGGTGGGGGTTGGGCTCTGCTCCCAGGCCCCCAGCAGCAGAACAAGAGGCTACAGTCTCAAGCTGTGCCAGGGGAGGTTCAGGCTGGAGGTGAGGAGAAAGTTCCTCACTGAGAGAGCTGTTTGCCCTTGGGATGTGCTGCCCAGGGAGGTGGTGGAGTCCCCATCCCTGGAGGTGCTCAGGAGGGGATTGGATGTGGCACTTGGTGCCATGGTTTGGTCATGAGGTCTGTGGTGCCAGGTTGGACTGGATGATCTTTGAGGTCTCTTCCAGCCTTGGTGGTGCTGTGATCTCAACCATCTTGCACAAATGCTCAGTGTTATCCATGGAGGATCCTTAGAGCACCCCCAGGTCACAGACCCAGAATCACAGGAATTGGAAGGGAGCTCCTGAGCTCCCCCAGCCCAGCCCCTGCTCCAGCAGGGCCCCCCCAGCAGCTTGCCCAGCAGCACAGTGCCCAGGGGGGGTTGGAAGCTCTCCACCCCAGCAGACTCCACAACCTCTCTGGGCAGCCTGCTCCAGGCCTCCAGCAGCCTCCCCCCAAACCACTTTCTCCTCCTGCTCAGCTGCCACCTCCTGGCTTCCAGGCTCTGCCCCTTGGCCTGGCCCTGGGCACCACTCAGCAGAGCCTGGCCCCAGCCTCTTGCCCCCCACAGCTCCTTCAGCTCTTGCTGAGCATTGCTCAGCTGCCCTCTGGGGCTGCTCTCCTGCAGGCTGCTCAGCCCCAGGGCTCTCAGCCTTTGCTGCTGCCAGAGCTGCTCCAGGCCCCTCAGCAGCTCTGCAGCCTGCCCTGGGCTCTCCCCAGCAGTTCCCTGTCCCTCTGGGGCTGGGGAGCCCAGAGCTGGAAGCAGAGCTGCAGCTGTAGCTTCCCCAGGGCAGAGTGCTCTGCATGAGTGTTTCACCCTGGACCCAAGAGCCTCAGGCAGCTGGCTGGCAGTGCAGGAGGTGCTGGTGTCCCTCATGGTGAGGATCAACTGGGGTCCTGGAGTTCAGGCTTTACTCTCATGTCCATGGGATGTGGGGATTCTGCTCCCAGGCTCACCAGGCTGGAGGTGGCTGTGAGCAACCTGCTGTGGTGTGAGGTGTCCCTGCCCATGGCAGGGGGTTGGGACTGGCTGAGCCTTGAGCTCCCTTCCAGCCCTGACAATTCCATGAGTCACATTAGATATTCCATGCCAGACCCAGCTGCTGCCCACTTAGTTACTGCCTTGCAAGCTGCCATTTAGAACCAGCAAGGTTGGAAAGGACCTCTAAGGTCCCCAAGCCCAACCATCACCCCAACACCCCCATGACCTCTAAGCCATCAAGCCAAGTGCCAAGGCTGCAATTGGTTGGGTTGGCAGCAGCCCTCTAAGCTCAAGTCCAACCATCAGCCCAACACTCCCACCCTAACAGCTCCATAGGATCATGAAGGTTGGCAAAGCCCTCTGAGGGCATCAAGTCCATTTGTCAACCAACTTCTGGCAGGGGCTTTGGCCTTGGTGATCTCCAGAGGTCCTTTCCAACCCCTACCATCCTGTGAACCAGCAAGGAAAGGACCTCTAAGGTCCCCAAGCCCAACCATCACCCCAACCCCACCATGACCTCTAAGCCATGGCCCCAAGTGCCCTGGCTGCATGGCATTGGTGTGGTTGGTAAAGCTCTCTAAGCTCAAGTCCAACCACCAACCCAACAGCCCCAGCCCTGCTAGCTTCCCAGCATGGTTTGGGTGGGCAGGGAGCTCTAGAGGTCCTCTAGCCCAGCTCCCTCTGCAGTAAGCAGGGACATCCTCAACTAGGTCCTGAGGGCTGGCAGAAGCCCTCTAAGGGCATCAAGTCCAAGCAGCCACCCAACCCCACCAGCCCTAAGAGCCTCATAGGAGCATGAAGGTTGGCAAAGCCCTTGGAGATCATCCAGTCCAGCCATCACCCCAACACCCCCATGAGCTCTAAGCCATCAACCCAAGAGCCAAGGCTGCAATTGGTTGGGTTGGCAGCAGCCCTCTAAGCTCAAGTCCAACCATCACCCCAACACCCCCATGAGCTCTAAGCCATCAACCCAAGTGCCAAGGCTGCAATTGGTTGGGTTGGCAGCAGCCCTCTAAGCTCAAGGCCAACCATCACCCCAACCCCACCATCCCTAACAGACTCCTGCAGGTTGGCAAAGCCCTCCAAGAGCCTCCAGTGCAGCCATCCCCCCCAGCACCCCGTGGCCATGGACCCCCACCCCCAAGGGCCATGCCTGCATGTTTCTTCACCCTCCCTCTGCTTGTTATGACTCCTCCTTCTGAGCACATCCTGCTGTGTCCTGCAGAGCTCCAGGGCTGATCTCTTCATTTCTCTGGGCTGATTAGAATCAGCCAGGTTGGGAGAGACCTCAGAGCTCATCCAGTCCAACCTCTCCCCCAGCACCATCTGAGCAACTCAACCCTGGCACCAAGGGCCTCAGCCAGGCTCTTCCTAAGCACCTCCAGGGCTGGGGACTCCACCACCTCCCTGGGCAGCACATCCCCAGGGCCAATCTCTCTTGCTGGCAAGAACTTTCTCCTCACCTCCAGCCTAACCCTCCTCTGGCACAGCTTGAGACTGTGTCCTCTTGTTCTGCTGCTGGGGGCCTGGGAGCAGAGCCCAACCCCCACCTGGCTCCAAGCTCCCTCCAAGCTCCTTGCAGAGAGCAAGAAGGTCTCCCCTGAGCCTCCTCTCCTGCAGGCTAAGCAACCCCAGCTCCCTCAGCCTCTCCTCCCAGGGCTGTGCTCCAGACCCCTCCCCAGCTTTGTTGCCCTTCTCTGGACACCTTCCAGCAGCTCAACCTCTTTCCTGACCTGAGGAGCCCAGAGCTGGACACAGGACTCAAGGGGTGGCCTGAGCAGTGCTGAGCACAGGGCAGAAGGACTTCCCTGCTCCTGCTGGCCACACTCTGCCTGCTGCAGGCCAGGATGCCCTTGGCCTTCTTGGCCCTCTGGGCACACTGCTGCTTCCTGTTCAGCTGCTGTCCCCCACTCCCCCCAGGTCCCTCTGTGCCTGACTGCTCTCAGCCACTCTGCCCCCAGCCTGTGGCACTGCCTGGGGTTGCTGTGGCCAGTCAGCTGGGCCAGTGGCACCTTGCCCCTGGGAGACCTCAGGCCTGTTTGTATTCCTTGATGCTCCAAGGGCTGCCATCAAAGCCCTCCCTCCCTTACCACTTTTCTCTGGCACTGAACCACCTCCTGGAGGCTTCAGGCAGGCTCCTGAGAAGCAGGGAGAGATTTTCCCAGCTCCAGCAATTAGGCTGAGCACTAATTGGAGGGGCCAGCCCTTAAAAGTGGGGGTTGAGCAGCCCCCAGTCCCTCTGAGCCTTCTGGTGGGCCCTGTGTGGCAGCAGAGGGATCCTTCTGCGCTGCTCAGGTCCTGTGCAGGACCCACAAAGCAGCCCTGGGTGGCTTCAGATCCACCCAAGCCTTGAGCAGGCAAATCCTTCCTGTGCCTCTCCTCCAGCAGCCTCCTGTGACAGCGAGGGAAGCACAGGCTGGGTGAGGTTCCCTGCATCTTCAGCAACTGCATGCAAAGGGTGACCTATTTTCAGAGACAAATGATGGGAAGGTGCGAGGGGGAGGGGGGGAAATGCATTGGCAAAGGCCCTGGGAAGCTGGGAGGAGGGGAAGCTCAGGGAGCTCCAGCAGGGCAGGGGCAGGGTCCTGCCCCTAGGGAGGGATAACCTCCTGCCCCACTGCAGCTGAGGGGGGACCTGCTGGCAGGCAGCTCCAAGGAGCAGGAGCTGGCAGTGCTGGGGGACAACGAGCTCCCCAGGAGCCAGCAATGCCAAGGAGGACAAAGGTGCCCAGGGGGGCATGAACTGTGCCCAGCAGGGCAAGGAGGGTTCTCTTCCTTCTCTGCTCTGCCCTGCCCCAGAGGGGCAGAGAGCTGCTGGAGAGAGCCCAGGGCAGGCTGCAGAGCTGCTAAGGGGCCTGGAGCAGCTGTGGCAGCAGCAGAGGCTGAGAGCCCTGGGGCTGTGCAGCCTGCAGGAGAGCAGCCCCAGAGGGCAGCTGAGCAATGCTCAGCAAGAGCTGAAGGAGCTGTGGGGGGCAAGAGGCTGGGGCCAGGCTCTGCTGAGTGGTGCCCAGGGCCAGGCCAAGGGGCAGAGCCTGGAAGCCAGGAGGTGGCAGCTGAGCAGGAGGAGAAAGTGGTTTGGGGGGAGGCTGCTGGAGGCCTGGAGCAGGCTGCCCAGAGAGGTTGTGGAGCCTGCTGGGGTGGAGAGCTTCCAACCCCCCCTGGGCACTGTGCTGCTGGGCAAGCTGCTGGGGGGGCCCTGCTGGAGCAGGGCTTGGGCTGGGGCAGCTCCAGAGCTCCCTTCCCACTGCACTACACTGGGATGCAGGGGTGCTGGGATGCAGGGGTGCTGGGATGCAGGGGTGCAGGGCTGCTGGGATGCAGGGGTGCTGGGGTGCTGGGATACAGGGATGCAGGGGTGCTGGGATGCAGGGGTGCTGGGATGCAGGGGTGCTGGGATGCAGGGGTGCTGGGGTGCTGGGATGCAGGGGTGCTGGGCTGCAGGGGTGCAGGGCTGCTGGGATGCAGGGGTGCTGGGGTGCTGGGATACAGGGATGCAGGGGTGCTGGGATGCTGGGGTGCTGGGATGCAGGGGTGCTGGGGTGCTGGGATGCTGGGATGCTGGGATGCAGGGGTGTTGGGATGCAGGGGTGCTGGGATGCAGGGGTGCTGGGATGCTGGGGTGCTGGGGTGCAGGGGTGCTGGGGTGCTGGGATGCTGGGATACAGGGATGCAGGGGTGCTGGGATGCTGGGGTGCTGGGATGCAGGGGTGCTGGGATGCTGGGGTGTTGGGATGCTGGGGTGCTGGGATGCAGGGGTGTTGGGATGCAGGGGTGCTGGGATGCAGGGGTGCTGGGATGCAGGGGTGCAGGGGTGCTGGGGTGCTGGGATGCAGGGGTGCTGGGGTGCTGGGGTGCTGGATTGTGGAGTCTGCTGGGGTGGAGAGCTTCCAAACCCCCTGGGCACTGTGCTGCTGGGCAAGCTGCTGGGGGTGCCCTGCTGGAGCAGGGGCTGGGCTGGGGCAGTTCCAGGGGTCCCTTTCAAGTCCTGGGGTTCTGTGCTTTATAGAATAAGTCATCAGTGACCTCCTTCCAGACTAGGACCTGAAGCTCTGAGATCAGATCTCCTTCTTAGTCTCCCTTCGGTAGGAGCCAGTGCCCTGTGGCACAGAACCCCACAGGATTTGTCTTGCCAGGGCTCCAGAGGACTCCCTCCATGACTACCTGAGTCCACACAGGTTGCCTTGAGCAACCTGGGCCAGTGGGAGGTGTCCCTGCCCATGGCAGGGGTTAAGGACTGGATGGTCTTGAAGTGCCCTTCCACCCCAACCCCATCCATGAGTCTCTGAATCCTCTCCTTTCACACTTGTTGGAAGCAAAGGCACATTGTGTAGCTCAGAGAAGCAGGGAGGGAAAGGTCTCCTCCAAGCCACCACTTGTGCCACAAGCTTCACCTCCTGCAAGGCTAGCTCTGAACCTGGGCATTGAAGGCTCTGGAGAGCAGGGCTGGGGAGGAGCAGCTGAGGGAGCTGGGGGTGCTCAGCCTGGGGCAGAGGAGGCTGAGGGAGACCTCATTGCTCCCTGCAGCTCCCTGAGAGGAGGCTGGAGCCAGGTGAGGGTTGGGCTCTGCTCCCACAGGACAACAGGACAGGAGGAAATGGCCTCAAGTTGCACCAGGACAGGTTTAGGTTGGCCATGAGGAACAATTTCTTCCCCATGAGGGTTGTGCAGGCCTGGCCCAGGCTGCCCAGGGCAGTGGTGGAGTCCCCAGCCCTGCAGGGGTTTCAAGGCCCTGGAGATGTGGTGCTGAGGGCCATGGCCAGCTCTGGACATGGGGATTTGGTTTGGCTTACTGCAGCATGTGGCTTGGCTTAGCTCTGGACAGGGTTTGGTTTGGTTTAGCTCTGGACAGGGTTTGGTTCAGCTCTGGACAGGGTGGTTTGGCTTAGTTCTGGATATGGTTTGGTTTGGTTGAGCTCTGGACAGGTTTTGGTTGAGCTCTGGATGTGTTTTGGCTTGGTTCAGCTCTGGACAGGGTGGTTTGGCTTAGTTCTGGATATGGTTTGGTTTGGTTGAGCTCTGGACAGGTTTTGGTTCAGCTCTGGATGTGTTTTGGATTGGTTCAGCTCTGGACAGGGTAGTTTGGCTTAGTTCTGGATATGGTTTGGTTTGGTTGAGCTCTGGACAGGTTTTGGTTCAGCTCTGGATGTGTTTTGGATTGGTTCAGCACTGGATATGATGGTTTGGCTTAGTTCTGGATATGGTTTGGTTTGGGTGAGCTCTGGACAGGGTTTGGTTTGGGTGAGCTCTGGACAGGGTTTGGTTTAGCTCTGGATGTGGTTTGGCTTGGTTCAGCTCTGGACATGGTGGTTTGGCTTGGTTCTGGATATGCTTTGGTTTGGTTGAGCTCTGGACAGGGTTTGATTTGGCTCTGGTCAGGGTTTGGCTTTGGTTAGGTTGTGGTTTAGTGGTCCCCTGGCAGTGCTGGGTTAATTGTTGGACCTGATGACCTTAAAGATCTCTTCCACCCCCCCAGCTGACTGGATGAGTCAAGCAGAGCTTTCCAGCAGCCACCTCACAGGTCCTTAAGGACTCTGCACAGCCCCCAGGTAGCTCCTGCCTCGAGGGGACATCAAGCCTGACCTGCTCCTGCCACATCATATCTGTCTGCCAGCTCCTCAGGAGAGGCCTTCAGCTTTGCCCTGAGGTTCACTGCTGAACTTCAGAGAGGCCAGCAGGAGACCATCCCCCACAGCAAGCTCCTGGCCAAGCTGGCAGCCCCTGGCTTGGGCAGCAGCTCTCTGAGCTGGGTGAGGAACTGGCTGGAGGCTGAGCCCAGAGAGTGGTGGTGAATGGTGCCACAGCCAGCTGGCAGCCAGGCACCAGTGGGGTGCCCCAGGGCTCAGTGCTGGGCCCCAGCCTGGTCAATATCTTCATTGAGGATCTGGAGGAGGGGATGGAGTCCAGCAGCAGCAAATGTGCAGCTGACAGCAAGCTGGGGGCAGGAGTTGAGCTGTGAGAGGGGAGGAGAGCTCTGCAGAGGGACCTTGCCAGGCTGGGCAGAGGGGCAGAGGCCAAGGGCAGGAGATTGAACACAGCCAAGTGCCAGGGGCTGCACTTTGGCCACAGCAACCCCAGGCAGTGCTGCAGGCTGGGGGCAGAGTGGCTGAGAGCAGCCAGGCACAGAGGGACCTGGGGGGAGTGGGGGACAGCAGCTGAACAGGAGGCAGCAGTGTGCCCAGGGGGCCAAGAAGGCCAAGGGCATCCTGGCCTGCAGCAGGCAGAGTGTGGCCAGCAGGAGCAGGGAAGTCCTTCTGCCCTGTGCTCAGCACTGCTCAGGCCACCCCTTGAGTCCTGTGTCCAGCTCTGGGCTCCTCAGGTCAGGAAAGAGGTTGAGCTGCTGGAAGGTGTCCAGAGAAGGGCAACAAAGCTGGGGAGGGGTCTGGAGCACAGCCCTGGGAGGAGAGGCTGAGGGAGCTGGGGTTGCTTAGCCTGCAGAAGAGGAGGCTCAGGGGAGACCTTCTTGCTCTCTGCAACTCCCTGCAGGGAGGTTGGAGCCAGGTGGGGGTTGGGCTCTGCTCCCAGGCACCCAGCAGCAGAACAAGAGGACACAGTCTCAAGCTGTGCCAGGGAAGGTTCAGGCTGGAGGTGAGGAGAAAGTTCTTGCCAGCAGGAGAGATTGGCCCTGGGGATGTGCTGCCCAGGGAGGTGGTGGAGTCCCCAGCCCTGGAGGTGCTCAGGAAGAGCCTGGCTGAGGCCCTTGGTGCCAGGGTTGAGTTGCTCAGATGGTGCTGGGGGAGAGGTTGGGCTGGATGAGCTCTGAGGTCTTTTCCAACATTGTCTATTCTATTCTATTCTACCCTACCCTACCCTACCCTACCCTACCCTACCCTACCCTACCCTACCCTACCCTACCCTACCCTACCCTACCCTACCCTACCCTACCCTACCCTATCCTACCCTACCCTACCCTACCCTATCCTACCCTGTAGCTCCCCAGGAAGCTGGCCTGGGGCTGGCTGGCTGTGTGTCACCAGGCTGCACCCAGCCTGGCTTCAGGGAAACCTATTACCATCCTCTGAGCAGCTCAAGGAGATGAAGCCATCTGTGGGGCTGATCTCATTAGCTGATCTCCAGCATGCTGACCTCTGGGGAGCTCTCCAAGCAATAAAAGGGAAGTGCTGTGTGAGTCCCCAGGCTGCTCTTGTGCTGGAATATTCATCTCCTGCCAGCAGCCCTCCTCAGCATGGGGGAAAAGAGAGGGAAATGCCTTAAAATGCTCCAAACTCCCTGCAAGGAGGTTGGGGTGAGGTGGGGGTTGGGGTGAGGTGGGGGTTGGGCTCATGCTCCCCAAGTGTGATGTGATAGAACAAGAGGAAATGGCCTGAAATGGGGCCAGGGGAGGCTCAGGTTGGAGCTGAGGAACAATTTCTCTGCTGCCAGTGTTGGCCCAGGCTGCCCAGGGAGGTGGTGGAGCCCCCAGCCCTGGAGGGGGTCAAGAAAGGGGTGGCCATGGCCCTCTCCCAGCTCCAAGCCACTGTCCCTCGTCCTGGCACTCCCAGCCCTTGTCCAAAGCCCTTCCCCAGCTCCCCTGGAGCCCCTGCAGGGACTGGGAGGATGCTCCAAGGTGTCCCTGCAGCCTTCTCCTCTCCAGGCTGAAGGGCAACAAAGGCACTGAAGGGTCTGGAGAGCAGGGCTGGGGAGGAGCAGCTGGAGGGAGCTGAGGCTGTTGGGGCTGGAGAGCAGAAGGCTGAGGGGAGACCTCAGTGCTCTCTGCAGCTGCCTGAATGGGGCTGGGGGTGAGGTGGGGGTGGGGGTGAGGTGGGGGTGGGGGTGAGGTGGGGGTGAGGTGGGGGTGAGGTGGGGGTGGGGGTGAGGTGGGGGTTGGGGTGAGGTGGGGGTGGGGGTGAGGTGGGAGTGAGGTGGGGGTGGGGGTGAGGTGGGGGTGGGGGTGAGGTGGGGGTTGGGGTGAGGTGGGGGTGGGGGTGAGGTGGGGGTGGGAGTGAGGTGGGGGTGGGAGTGAGGTGGGAGTGAGGTGGGGATGGGGGTGAGGTGGGGGTTGGAGGTGGGGGTTGGAGGTGGGGGTGGGGTGAGGTGGGGGTGGGAGTGAGGTGGGGGTGGGGGTGAGGTGGGGGTTGGGGTGAGGTGGGGGTGGGGGTGAGGTGGGGGTGGGAGTGAGGTGGGGGTGGGGGTGAGGTGGGGGTGGGAGTGAGGTGGGGGTGGGAGTGAGGTGGGAGTGAGGTGGGGATGGGGGTGAGGTGGGGGTTGGGGTGAGGTGGGGGTGAGGTGGGGATGGGGGTGAGGTGGGGGTGGGGGTGAGGTGGGGGTGAGGTGGGGGTGGGAGTGAGGTGGGGGTGGGGGTGAGGTGGGGGTGGGGGTGAGGTGGGGGTGAGGTGGGGTTGGGGTGAGGTGGGGGTGGGGTGAGGTGGGGGTTGGGGTGAGGTGGGGGTGAGGTGGGGGTGGGGGTGAGGTGGGGGTGAGGTGGGGGGTGGGGTGAGGTGGGGGTGGGGTGAGGTGGGGGTTGGAGGTGGGGGTGGGGGTGAGGTGGGGGTGGGGGTGAGTTGGGGGGTGGGGTGAGGTGGGGGTGGGGGTGAGGTGGGGATTGGAGGTAGGGGTTGGGGTGAGGTGGGGGTGGGGTGAGGTGGGGGTGGGGGTGAGGTGGGGGTGAGGTGGGGGTGGGGGTGAGGTGGGGGTTGGGGTTGGGGTGAGGTGGGGGTGGGGTGAGGTGGGGGTTGGGCTCTGCTCCCTGGTTTGATGTGATAGAAGAAGAGGAACTTGCCCCAGGCTGCACCAGAGAAGGTTCAGGCTGGAGATGAGGAACAGCTTCAGTGCTGCCAGGGTGGTCAGGGACCGGCCCAGGCTGCCCAGGGAGGTGCTGGAGCCCCCATGCCTGGAGGGCTTGCAGCACCCTGGGGCCATGCCCCTTGGGGCCAGGGTTTGGTGGCCTTGGGTTGGTGTTGGGCTGGGTGAGCTCAGAGGCCTTTCCCAGCCTGGATGGCTCTGTGCTTCTCTCTGTTCAGGCTGAGCAGGCCTGGGTGGGTTTCATGTCCCAGCCTGCAGTGTCAGCAGGAGGAAAGTCTCCAGCCTGGCTGTGGTGCTGAGGGAGCTGCCTTGGTGGCAGCAGCCTGGCAGTGGTGGCACTGTGGGCTCTGGGGGAGAGCTTGGACTGGAGGAGCTCCCAGGTCTCTTCCAGCCTCCACCCTCCTGTGGCCCTTGGGGTGCTGGGCAAGCTGCTGTGGGTGCCCTGCTTTAGCAGGGGGGGGTTGGACTGGAGGAGCATGGTTTGGAGGCCATGGTGGGGCTGGGTTGGTGTTGGACTGGGTGGGCTCAGAAGCCTTTCCCCACCCCAGCCAATTCTGTGCACTTCAGAGCATGGCCCTGGCTGGCAGGGGCTGTGAGCTGCCCTCCTGCCTCAGGGGGCTGCTCTGCTCCTCGTGGACACCTCGCTGAGCAGCACAAGGCAGGCAGAAGAAGGCTTTTGGGGCAAGGGAGGGATGCAAGGAGCCAGCTCCTTGGGATTCAGAGTGGGGAGGGAAGGGGGGGGGGGGTTGGTGTGGCTTGCTTGGATGTGCTGCTTCGAAGCAGCTGGAGGGGAAGCAGCTGAGGAGGAAACAAAAAAGGGGGGAGGGGAAAAACAAGGGAAAAATACAAAGGAATCCCTGAGCTGAGGGCAGAAGCAGAACATTCTCTGCAGGGAAGGGCTGGGGTTGTGCAGCTGGGAGGCTGTGAGCACAGAGGAGGAACCCCCCCTGCCAGCTTGAGGAAGGTGGTGAGCTGCTGGAAGGTGTCCAGGGAAGGGCAACAGAGCTGGGGAGGGGTCTGGAGCACAGCCCTGGGAGGAGAGGCTGAGGGAGCTGGGGTTGCTTAGCCTGCAGAAGAGGAGGCTCAGGGGAGACCTTCTTGCTCTCTGCAGCTCCCTGCAGGGAGCTTGGAGCCAGCTGGGGGTTGGGCTCTGCTCCCAGGCACCCAGCAGCAGAACAAGAGGCCACAGTCTCAAGCTGTGCCAGGGGAGGTTTAGGCTGGAGGGGAGGAGAAAGTTCTTGCCAGCCAGAGAGATTGGCCCTGGGGATGTGCTGCCCAGGGAGGTGGTGGAGTCCCCAGCCCTGGAGGTGTTCAGGAGGGGATTGGATGTGGCCCTTGGAGCCATGAGTTGGTCAGGAGGTGCTGGGTGCCAGCTTGGAGTTGATGCTCCCTGAGGTCTCTTCCAACCTTAGTGATTCTATGACTCTATGGACTCCCACTAGCCCAGGTTGCTCAAGGGGGCAAGAGAACCTTCCTCTTGGTCTCTGCTCCCAGGCACCCAGCAGCAGAACAAGAGGACACAGTTGCAAGCTGTGCCAGGGGACTTTCAGGCTAGAGGTGAGGAAGAAGTTCTTCCCAGCAAGAGAGGTTGGACTGGAGGATCTCCCAAGTCTCTTCCAGCCCCCACACTCCTGTGGCCCTTGGGGTGCTGGGCAAGCTGCTGTGGGTGCTCTGCTTTAGCAGGGGGCTTGGACTGGAGGAGCTCCCAGGTCTCTTCCAGCCCTCACACTCCTGTGGCCCTTGGGGTGCTGGGCAAGCTGCTGTGGGTGCCCTGCTTTAGCAGGGGGGGGTTGGACTGGAGGAGCTCCCAGGTCTCTTCCAGCCCTCACACTCCTGTGGCCCTTGGGGTGCTGGGCAAGCTGCTGTGGGTGCCCTGCTATGGCAGGGGGTGGTTGGACTGGAGGAGCACTCTTCCCACCTCAGCAGCTGTGGGGTTCTCTAAGGTGCAGAGACCACCTGGAGGTGCTGTGGCAATGAAGAGGAATGACCCAGGATGAGTTCAGTTCAGCAGCCCTTGGGGGGAGGTTTCCTCCTCTCATGAGGTGTTTAAGGCCAGGCTGGATGAGGCTCTGGCCAGCCTGACCTGCTGTGAGGTGTCCCTGCCCATGGCAGGGGGGTTGGAGCTCGATGAGCCTTGCAGTCCCTTCCAACCCTGAGTGAGTCTATGACACTATGAGAGGCTCACCCAGAGCTGTCTGAGCAGCAGAGCTGGGAGCAGGCTCCCAACTCCACACCTGTGGAGAGGCTTTGTGGTCCCCAAGACGTGGAATGAAAGCCCCAGGGGGTGGTGAGGAGGAAAGCAGCTGGGGATGCAGGCTGGGAGGGAAGCTTCAAAGGGCTTCTATTCAGTCTGCAGAAGAGAAGGCTCTGAGGTGACCTCATTGTGGCCTTCCAGGATCTGAAGGGGGCTCCAAGAAGGCTGGGGAGGGACTGCTCAGGCTCTCAGGCAGTGATAGGACTAGGGGGAATGGACTGAAGCTGGAGGTGGGGAGATTCAGGCTGGAGGTGAGGAGGAAGTTCTTCCCCATGAGAGTGGTGAAGCCCTGGAATGGGTTGTCCAGGGAGGTGGTTGGAGCCCCCAGGAGGGGGTTGGGATCTTCTGCCAGACACACAGCGGCAGAACAAGAGGCCCCAGTCTCAAGCTGTGCCAGGGGAGGTTCAGGCTGGAGGTGAGGAGAAAGTTCTTCACCAAGTGAGTCGTTCATCATTGGGATGTGCTGCCCAGGGAGGTGGTGGAGTCCCCAGCCCTGGAGGTGTTCAGGAGGAGATTGGATGTGGCACTTGGAGCCATGGTCTATTCATGAGGTCTGTGGTGCCAGCTTGGACTTGATGATCTTTGAGGTCTCTTCCAACCTTGGTGATGCTGTGAGACTGTGATACCCCCAGGCAGGAGGCAGCCACAGCCTCCCTGGGCAGCCTGGGCCAGAGGCTCAGCAGCCTCACACTGGAGAACTTCTTCCTCAGCTCCACTCTGCCCCTGCTCTGCCTCAGCTCCAAACCCTTCCCCCTGGGCCTGGCTCCAGCCCCCCTCAGGAGCAGTTCCTCTGCAGCCTTCCTGCAGGATCCCTTCAGGTGCTGGCAGCAGCTCTGAGGAGCCCCTGGAGCCTTCTCCTCTGCAGGCCATGACTTAATGGCCATGGTTGTCTTGGGCTGCTGGTTGAACTGGATGATCTTAGAGGGCTTTCCCAACCCAAACCATTCTGTGGTTAAAAACACAGGACACAGAATCAACCAGGTTGGAAGGGACCTCAGAGCTCATCCAGTCCAACCTCTCCCCCAGCACCATCTGAGCAACTCAACCCTGGCACCAAGGGCCTCAGCCAGGCTCTTCCTAAACACCTCCAGGGCTGGGGACTCCACCACCTCCCTGGGCAGCACATCCCCAGGGCCAATCTCTCCTGCTGGGAAGAACTTTCTCCTCACCTCCAGCCTGAACCTCCCCTGGCACAGCTTGAGACTGTGGCCTCTTGTTCTGCTGCTGGGTGCCTGGGAGCAGAGCCCAACCCCCAGCTGGCTCCAACCTCCCTGCAGGGAGTTGCAGAGAGCAAGAAGGTCTCCCCTGAGCCTCCTCTTCTGCAGGCTAAGCAACCCCAGCTCCCTCAGCCTCTCCTCCCAGGGCTGTGCTCCAGACCCCTCCCCAGCTTTGTTGCCCTTCTCTGGACACCTTCCAGCAGCTCAACCTCTTTCCTGACCTGAGGAGCCCAGAGCTGGACACAGTTGAACCTCCTGACAGGTTCATGCCCTAGAAAAGAAATGGTTGCTCTTGGTGTTCCTGATGGGCAAAGAGTGACTGTCCTGCATCCCCCAGGAAGCCTTCCTGCTCCTCCTGGGCCAGCTGGCCCTGGACAGTTGGGTGTCATAATTTGGCCTCTTGCTCCCAGAAGGACATTGAGGAGCTGGAGCAGGATCAGAGAAGGGCAACAGAGCTGGGGAAGGGGCTGGAGAAGAGGGCTGGGGAGGAGCAGCTGAGGGAGCTGGGGGTGCTCAGTGTGGAGGAGGCTGAGGGAGACCTCATTGCTCTCTGCAGCTCCCTGAGAGGAGGCTGCAGCCAGCTGGGGGTTGGGCTCTGCTCCCAAGGAGCAAGAGGCAGGAGAGGAGGAAATGGCCTCAGGTTGCATCAGGGGGAGGTTTCTGTCAGCCATGAGGAACAATTTCTCCCCCTTGAGGGCTGCCCAGGCCTGGCCCAGGGCAGTGGTGGAGCACCCATGCCTAGCAGGGGGTTTCACAGCTGTGTGATGTATCACAGTCTCACAGTCTCACAGTATAACCAAGGTTGGAAGAGACCCCAAGGATCATCAAGTCCAACCTGTCCCAACAGACCTCACAACCAGACCATGGCACCAAGTGCCACGTCCAATCTCCCCTTGAACACCTCCAGGGATGGGGACTCCACCACCTCCCTGGGCAGCACATCCCAATGACGAATGACTCGCTCAGTGAAGAACTTTCTCCTCACCTCGAGTCTAAACCTCCCCTGGCACAGCTTGAGACTGTGTCCTCTTGTTCTGGTGCTGGTTGCCTAAGAGAAGAGACCAACATCTGCTTGTCCACAACCTCCCTTCAGGTAGTTGTAGAGGGCAATGAGGTCACCCCTGAGCCTCCTCTTCTCCAGGCTAAACAATCCCAGCTCCCTCAGCCTCTCCTCACAGGGCTGTGCTCAAGGCCTCTCCCCAGCCTTGTTGCCCTTCTCTGGACACCTTCAAGTGTCTCAATGTCCTTCTTAAACTGAGGGGCCCAGAACTGGACACAGGACTCAAGGTGTGGCCTAACCAATGCAGAGTCCAGGGGCACAATGACCTCCCTGCTCCTGCTGGCCACACTCTTCCTGCTGCAGGCCAGGATGCCATTGGCCCTCTTGGCCACCTGGGCACACTGCTGGCTCATGTTCAGGCAGCTGTCAATCAGCACCCCCAGGTCCCTCTCTGTTTGGCAGCTCTCAGCCACTCTGCCCCCAGCCTGTAGCTCTGCCTGGGGTTGTTGTGGCCAAAGTGCAGCCCCTGGCACTTGGACTTGTTGAATGCCATCCTGTTGGCCTCTGCCCATCTGTCCAGTGGGTTGAGGTCCCTCTGCAGAGGCTTTCCATCCTCTAACTGACCAACATCTGCTCCCAGCTTGGTGTCATCTGCAAATTTGCTGATGACTGACTCAACCCCCTCATCCAGATCATCAATGAAGATGTTAAAGAGGATGGGGCCCAGCACTGAGCCCTGGGGCACCCCACTGGTGCCTGGCTGCCAGCTGGCTGTGGCACCATTCACCACCACTCTCTGGGCTCAGCCTCCAGCCAGTTCCTCACCCAGCTCAGAGAGCTGCTGCCCAAGCCAGGGGCTGACAGCTTGGCCAGGAGTTTGCTGTGGGGGGACAGTGTCAAAGGCCTTGCTGCAATCCAGGCAGACCACATCCACAGCCTGCCCCACAGCCACCAGGCAGTCACCTGGGCACGGAAGGAGCTCAGGTTGGAGAGGCAGGAGCTGCCCTTCCTAAATCCATGCTGGCTGGGCCTGAGCCCTTGGCCATCCTTCAGGTGCAGTTCTTGCCCCCAGGATAATTTGCTCCATCACTTTCCCTGGCACTGAGGTCAGGCTGCCAGGCCTGGAGTTCCTCCATCCAACCCTGCTTGTGGCTGGGGACCACCTTGGCCAGTTTCAGTCACCTGGGACCTCTCCAGTGAGCCAGGACTGGAGGAGAATGATGGAGAGCAGCTTGGCAGCTCATCTGCCAGCTCTCTCAGCACCCATAGAATCCCAGAATGGCTCAGGTTGGAAGGGACCTCAGAGCTCTCCTACTCCAGCCCCCCTTCCAGGCACAGGGAGGACCCTCTCAGCCAGCCCAGGTTGCTCAAGGCCTCACCCAGCCTGGCCTTGAACCCCTCTGTGCTTGGCCTGTGAATCTCTGTGGTCTGGGGTCTTGTAACTAGCAAGGTGGCGAAAGGATGGCCCAGCCCAAGGGCATTCTGCAGTCACCTTGATGCCCACAGGTCCAGAGCATCTCCATCCTGGTCCAGCACCTCCTGCCAGGGGGCTGAGCAGTGGCAATGGCTTTGAATCAATCCTTTGGACAGCAAGCATCAGCTCCATCTTCTGGGGTGCATAGAGTCAGAGAATCACAGGAGGTTGGAAGGGACCTTTAAAGGTCACCTAGTCCAACCCCCACCCCCTCCAGCCACATCTAAACAACCTGGTTGAGATGAGATTTTGGACATGGGGCTCATGAAAGAGCTAAAGACAGTGAGCAAATTCCTCTCAGAGTAACAGAACCCAGACTCTGCCCATCTGTCCAGTCAGTCGAGGTCCCTCTGCAGAGCCTTTCCACCCTCTAACTGACCAACATCTGCTCCCAGCTTGGTGTCATCTGCAAACTTGCTGATGACTGACTCAACCCCCTCCTCCAGATCATCAATGAAGATGTTAAAGAGGATGGGGCCCAGCACTGAGCCCTGGGGGACGCCACTGGTGCCTGGCTGCCAGCTGGCTGTGGTGCTGCTTTGGGGGTGCTGAGGGCTGTGGTTTGGCAGTGCTGGGCTGGGGGGTGTAGTCAATGGGGTTAAAGCCCTCTCCCAAGCCAAAAGGGTTCCCTGTGGCCAGGGCTGCCCACTCCTCACCCCTGCTCCTCGGCCAGGGGGTGGCTTTCGCTCCGGCGGCGCTCGCCGAGGAGCTTCGGAGCAGGGAGGCAGAGCCTGGCTGCAGATGAGGCTGGAGGCAGCAGGGGAGAGCAGGTCTGCAAGCCAGGAGCTTGTGCCAGAAATAACTGCAAGCCACAGTGGAGAAAATGTCTTTGTGGAACGTTGTGTAGGAGCAGCAGAGCTCCAGCAGCTGCTGCTTGCTGGTGCCCACATGCAGGGACTAAAATAACTCCTGGGGAGGGGGGGGGGAGGTGGTGCTGTGTGTGCAGGATGAGTCCCCACCTTGGGCCAAGCAGGAGGCAGCTTGGGTGGCTTTGGCTGCTGGCAGTTGGGCTGGGTAGGGTTCTGCTGTAGAGACTTCACCTGTGAGAGATTCCAGGACCACTGAGCAGAGCCTGGCCCCAGCCTCCTGCCCCTCACTCCTTAGCTCTTGGTCAGAGAGGGGATTCTGCCCCTGGGCTCTGCCCTGCTCAGACCTCCCCTCCAAGCCTGCCTCCAGCAGGGCCACACCACACAGCTTCCTCCTTGGCTTCAAGGAGCAGATAAAAGAGTGGCAAATCAGAGACAGCACAGGAAGGAGCTGCTGCTGGTGCTGGGTGCTGAGCAGCTCCCCAGCAGTGCCTCCTGCAGCCCTCAGGCAGCTGTGTGCTGGGCTGCAGCCAGAGCAGGGTGGGCAGCAGGGCAGCAGAGGGGATTCTGCCCCTGGGCTCTGCCCTGCTCAGACCTCCCCTCCAAGCCTGCCTCCAGCTCTGCTGTCCCCAGCAGCAGGAGGACACAGAGCTGCTGGAGAGAGGCCAGAGGAGGCCACAGAGATGCTGCCAGGGCTGGAGCAGCTCTGCTGGGAGCACAGGCTGAGGGAGCTGGGGCTGTGCAGCCTGCAGAGGAGAAGGCTCCAGGGGCTCCTCAGAGCTGCTGCCAGCACCTGAAGGGATCCTGCAGGAAGGCTGCAGAGGAACTGCTCCTGAGGGGGGCTGGAGCCAGGCCCAGGGGGAAGGGTTTGCAGCTGAGGCAGAGCAGGGGCAGAGTGGAGCTGAGGAAGAAGTTGTTGAGTGTGAGGCTGCTGAGCCTCTGGCCCAGGCTGCCCAGGGAGGCTGTGGCTGCCTCCTGCCTGGGGGTGCTGCAGGCCAGGCTGGATGAGGCCCTGAGCAGCTGAGTCTGGCTGAGAGGTGTCCCTGGGCATGGAGGGGAGGTTGGAGCAGCTGAGCTCTGAGCTCCCTCCCAGCCTGAGCCTTTCTAGGACTCTGGGATGGTTTTGGTGGTGCCCAGGGGCAGGGCAAGGGGCAGTGGGCACAGCCTCGAAGCCAGGAGCTGCCACCTGAAAGTGGGGAGAAAGGGAAAAACATCTTTGGGGGGAGGCTGCTGGAGGCCTGGAGCAGGTTGCCCAGAGAGTTGGTGGAGTCTGCTGGGGTGGAGAGCTTCCAGCCCCCCCTGGAGGTGTTCCTGGGTGACCTGCTCTGGGTGACCCTGGTCTGGCAGGGGGGTTGGGCTGGAGGTCCCTTCCTGCCCTGACACTCTGTGAGCAAGTGAAACAGATTCCATTGCTGCATGAAAGAGATGAGCTTGAAGCTACAGATCTGAAAGCTTTCTGTTTTCCCTTCCTTTCCCTTCCTTTCCCTTCCTTTCCCTTCCTTTCCCTTCCTTTCCCTTCCTTTCCCTTCCTTTCCCTTCCTTTCCCTTCCTTTCCCTTCCTTTCCCTTCCTTTCCCTTCCTTTCCCTTCCTTTCCCTTCCTTTCCCTTCCTTTCCCTTCCTTTCCCTTCCTTTCCCTTCCTTTCCCTTCCTTTCCCTTCCTTTCCCTTCCTTTCCCTTCCTTTCCCTTCCTTTCCCTTCCTTTCCCTTCCTTTCCCTTCCTTTCCCTTCCTTTCCCTTCCTTTCCCTCCTTCCCCTCCTTCCCTTCCCCTCCTTCCCTTCCCCTCCTTCCCTTCCTTCCTGCTCTGGCTGGGAAGGGAGCTCCAAAGGGCACCCAGTCCAAGCCCCTGCCCTCAGCAGGGACATCCTCCACCGCAGCAGGCTGCTCACAGCCCTCTCCAGCCTCCCCTTCAGCATCTCCAGGCCTCCAGCCTCAGCCACCTCCCTGGACAGCCTGCTGCAGGCTTCCAGCAGCCTCCAGGGGCACAACTTCTTCCTCACAGCCAACCTCCAGCTCTCTGCTCTCATTTCAAACCCTTGCCCCTGGGGCTGGCCCTGCAGCCCTTTGGCAGCAGTCCCTCTGCAGCCTTCTTGGAGCCCCCTTCAGCTACTGGCAGGCTGCTCGGAGCTCTCCCTGCAGCCTTCTCCTCTCCATGCTGCTCACCCCCAGCTCCCACAGCAGAGCTGCTCCAACCCCCTGAGCATTCCCATGGCCTCCTCTGGACCTGCTCCATCAGCTCCAGGTCCTCCCTGTGCTGAGGGCTCCAGAGCTGGCTGCAGCTCCCCAGTGCCCTTCCTGACAGCCTTGGCTGCAGAGGGCAAGTGCAATCTGTGCAGCAGCTGAGCTGCCAGCTTGGCTTTCTCTGGCTCACTGCAGGTTCTCTTGGCTGGGACATCAGGAACTCAAGCCTAGTTTGCTGTCCTCCAGCCTGGGGGAGATGCTTCACTAGCTGGAGCTGCCAGAATCTCTGCTGTGCTTTGCTTTGCTCTGCCCTCCCCTGTCAGGCAGGAACAGACCAAGGCAGGAGGACAGCCTCTGGAGAAGACTTCTCTCTTCTTTGGGGGTTTAATTGGTGTGGAGATAATGAGGAGATGAATTATTGTCCTGGGCTGAGCTGGGGCAGAAGCCCTTCTGGGCTGAGCTGTCCTGGGCTGAGCTGGGGCAGAAGCCCTTCTGGGCAGGGCTGAGCTGGGCTGAGCTGGAGCAGAAGCCCTTCTGGGCAGGGCTGAGCTGGGGCAGAAGCCCTTCTGGGCAGGGCTGAGCTGGGCTGAGCTGGGGCAGAAGCCCTTCTGGGCAGGGCTGAGCTGGGGCAGAAGCCCTTCTGGGCAGAGCTGAGCTGGGGCAGAAGCCCTTCTGGGCAGGGCTGAGCTGGGGCAGAAGCCCTTCTGGGCAGGGCTGAGCTGGAGCAGAAGCCCTTCTGGGCAGGGCTGAGCTGGGCTGAGCTGGAGCAGAAGCCCTTCTGGGCAGGGCTGAGCTGGGGCAGAAGCCCTTCTGGGCAGGGCTGAGCTGGGGCAGAAGCCCTTCTGGGCAGGGCTGAGCTGGGGCAGAAGCCCTTCTGGGCAGGGCTGTCCTGGGCTCAGTCCCTGCTCCCTGAGGCACTCTCTGCCCTTCAGGGCAGGGTGGCACAGCCCAGGGGCTGCTGCTAGCAGGTAGAAGCTGCTGGGGAGAGCTCCTGCCAAGGGCTGAGCTGCCTGAGACCTGCTGCTGGGCACACCAAGGGCACTGCCCCAGCTGGTGCCAAAGGCACAGGGCCACCTCAGAGAGCTGTTTGCAGAGGCTGCCTGCCTGAGCTCAGTATTCTCCCAGCTGTTTCAGGGCCACTTTTGGTTTCCTTCTAATAGTGTGGAGCTAAGTCACAGAACCCCAGCATGGTGGAGCTGGGAAGGGACCCCTGGAGCTCCCCCAGCTCCAGCAGGGCCCCCCCAGCAGCTTGCCCAGCAGCACAGTGCCCAGGGGGGGTTGGAAGCTCTCCACCCCAGCAGACTCCACAACCTCTCTGGGCAGCCTGCTCCAGGCCTCCAGCAGCCTCCCCCCAAACCACTTTCTCCTCCTGCTCAGCTGCCACCTCCTGGCTTCCAGGCTCTGCCCCTTGCCTTGTGCCTGGGCACCACCTCACTCAGTCAGATAAAGCATTTAAAATCCAGGAGCTCACTGGCAAGGTGCAGAGCAGCTGCTTGTGCCAAACAGGAGGGAGCACAGGCTCTGCAAAGCTGAGTCCCTGGAGGCACTTGGATGGTGTTGCTGTGGTCCCCACTCAGAAGCAGGTCACACCTGCCTCTGCCACCTTGCTCTTGGCTGGTCAGAGAGTCACAGGATGGTGGTAGGGGTTGGAAGGGACCTCTGGAGATCATCCAGTCCAACCACCAACCAACCTTATTGATTCTCTTCTATTCTATGTAGGTTCAGAATCACCAAGGTTGGAAGGGGCCTCAGAGCTCATCCAGTCCAAGCTGGCACCCAACACCTCCTGACTAACTAAACCATGGCTCCCAGTGCCACATCCAATCCCCTCCTGAACCCCTCCAGGGCTGGGGACTCCACCACCTCCCTGGGCAGCACATCCCCAGGGCCAGCAGCTCTCTGTGGGAAGTCAGTGCTGCTGAGGTTGGAGCAGCCAGGGGGTCACCTGCACTCAGTGGGGAGGGGGTTGCTGGGCTGAAGGCCAGATGCTGGGTGCTTGGAAAAGGGCTTCCCAGCTTCTCCACTGTCCCAGGGATCAGCAGTGAGCCTGTGGCCAAGGCAGGCTGTGCCACCCCAAGCTCCAGGGCCCAGGAGAGGTGGAGGTTTGGCTCTGGGCTTTGGGAACCAGTGGGGTGCTGCTGGGAGCTTGGAGCACTCAGAGAAGGATCCCCCTGGGCTGAAGTGGAGCAAGCCTTCCTTCTGCCTCCTTAGTGACCAAACTCTGCCAGAGGCAGGGAAAGAGCAGGAGGAGTCTCATGGAATCCCAGCAAGGAAGGGACCTCTGGAGGCCTCCCAGTCCCACACCTCCCTGGGGGGCACCCCCAGCAGACACCCAAGCCCCATCAAGCATGAGGAGAGAACAGGTTGGGGTTGGAGTGAAGCAGATGCTTGGTGAAGGACTTTCTGGCTGGAGCTTGCATCCCACCCAAACCCAGCAGGTTGGCTTCTGGAGTGCTTGGGTGGGCACAAAGGGTGGGCACAAAGGGTGGGCACAAAGGAAGGGCACTGGAGGGGAGGGAGAAGACCTGGGTTAGCTGAGCAAGGTGGGACAGAGGCATGGCAGGGGCTGGGGGCAGCAGGACTGAGTGAGTGGTCTGAGAGCCATCACATCACACTTGGTTGTAGAGCTCCAGCCTCAGCTATCTTGGTTTAGCCTGGAGAGAGAGGAGCAGAGGGGAAACCTCCTGGCTCTCTGCAGCTCCCTGAAAGGAGGTGGAGCCAGGTGGGAGCTGGACCAAACAACAGGACAAGAGGAAATAGCCTCAGGTTGCCCCAGGGGTGGTTTAGGTTGGCCATGAGGAACAATTTCTTCCCCTTGAGGGCTGTCCAGGCTTGGCCCAGGCTGCCCAGGGCAGTGCTGGAGTCTCCATCCCTGGAAGGGCCTCAGAGCCCTGGAGCTGTGGTGCTGGGGGCCATGGGTTGGTGGTGCCCTGGCAGTGGTGGAGTCTCCATCCCTGGAGGGGTCTCAGAGCTGTGGTGCTGGGGGCCATGGGCTGGTGGTGCCCTGGCAGTGCTGGGTTAAAGGTTGGCCTGGGAGCTCCTCAAGATCTTCCCCAAGCAAAACTGACTCTCTGCTAGATGATCCTTTTCCTTCTCCACATCTAGCACAGAAAAGGTGAAATGAGTAGAGGGAAAAAAAAAACCCCAAACCTCCCCCCCCAGAAAGCAAACCAACTTCAAGGAATGCTTGGAATGAGGAGTGAGAAAAGTCCCAGTTGGGTAAACTCTCCACCCATGCTCCAGCACAGATGGCTGCTGGCAAATGCTTTGCCTCCAAGCCAGTGCCCACTCCTCTGCTAGCTGAGCTCCTCAGAGCTGCTTGAAGTTCAGAGCAGATTGCAGAGCTGCAAGTGGAAGGTAAGAAGAGGCAAGGAGCCTCTGAGGAGTCTATTTCTGGAGTGCAAGCTGGCAGCAAGTCAGCTCTGCCCGGTGGGGAAGAGATGGGACTGATCCTCCCCCCAGCCTGCTGGGGTGGGAAGGGAGCTCCTGAGCTGCCCCAGCCCAAGCCCTGCTCCAGCAGGGCCCCCCCAGCAGCTTGCCCAGCAGCACAGTGCCCAGGGGGGGTTGGAAGCTCTCCACCCCAGCAGACTCCACAACCTCTCTGGGCAGCCTGCTCCAGGCCTCCAGCAGCCTCCCCCCAAACCACTTTCTCCTCCTGCTCAGCTGCCACCTCCTGGCTTCCAGGCTCTGCCCCTTGGCCTGGCCCTGGGCACCACTCAGCAGAGCCTGGCCCCAGCCTCTTGCCCCCCACAGCTCCTTCAGCTCTTGCTGAGCATTGCTCAGCTGCCCTCTGGGGCTGCTCTCCTGCAGGCTGCACAGCCCCAGGGCTCTCAGCCTTTGCTGCTGCCAGAGCTGCTCCAGGCCCCTCAGCAGCTCTGCAGCCTGCCCTGGGCTCTCCCCAGCAGCTCTCTGTCCCTCTGGGGCTGGGGAGCCCAGAGCTGGCCCCAGCACTGCAGCTGTGGCCTGAGCAGGGCAGAGCAGAGGGGCAGGAGAGCCTCCCCTGCCCTGCTGGCCACTCTCCATGCCCCCCAGGGCACCTCTGCTCTCCCTGGCCATGAGGGCACCTTGCTGGTCATGGGGACCTTGCCTCTCAGCACTGCCATCTCCCTCTCCAGGAGCTCAACCCCTCCCCTGCAGTGCTGCAGCTGTGCCTCCTTTACCTGTCCCTGGTGATCCAGAAGGAATTGAGCAGCTCCAGATCCAGCCCCTTGGCTGCTTGCCCAGGAAATGAAGCCTCCCAAGCTGCGGGGGGGGGGGGGGGGGGGGCTTGCTTTGTGCCTCCAGGACACCCTCAGGGCTACCACAGCAGCCCAGGCTGCAGGACCTGGACCCCAGAGGTCCTCCTCCAGGCTCCCCTTCCTTAGGGCTGAGGGTTGTATGGCTCCTCCTGTCATCTGTGGCCTGCTTTGGGCTGCCTTGCCAGGTCTGCATCTCAAAGAGCTGGGGCCAGCTGGCTCTCCTCCCTCGTGCCTTAGTCAGGCAGCTCATGTGCTGTGTGGAGAGCAGCCCACGTGAGGAGCAGCTCCTGCTCTCCTCCTTGCCTCAGAGCTCTGGCCCTGCCTGCTGCCACCTGCACAGATGAGCCACTGCTGTGAGACACTGAGGAGGACAGCAAGGTCCCCCCCTGAGCAGGAGGAGAAAAAGCTGCTTGGGGGGGAGGCTGCTGGAGGCCTGGAGCAGGCTGCCCAGAGAGGCTGTGGAGCCTGCTGGGGTGGAGAGCTTCCAACCCCCACCCTGGATGTGTTCCTGGGTGCCAGGGGCAGAGGGGTTGGACTGGGTGAGCTCTGCAGGTCCCTTCCACCCTGTACTGCTCTGTGCCACTGTGGCTGTAGACCTGGCAGGGTGCCCTTGGTGCCAGGGAAGGGCATGGAGGGCATCGACTCGAGGGCCGTGCAGAGCAGGGCATCAGCCCAGCCAGCAAGGGCTCCTGAGCAGAATAGAGCAGAATAGGGTAGAATAGAGTAGAATAGGGTAGAATAGGATAGAATAGAGTAGAACAGGATAGAATAGAATAGGATAGAATAGAGTAGAATAGGATAGAATAGAATAGGATAGAATAGAGTAGAATAGGGATAGAATAGAATAGAATAGAATAGGATAGAATAGAATAGAATAGAATAGAGTAGAATAGGATAGGATAGAATAGAATAGAATAGAATAGGATAGAATAGAGTAGAATAGGATAGAATAGAGTAGAATAGGATAGGATAGAATAGAGCAGAATAGAGTAGAATAGGATAGAATAGAGTAGAATAGAGTAGAATAGGATAGAATAGAATAGACCAGGATGGAAGAGAGCTCAGAGCTCATCCAGCCCAACCTCTCCCCCAGCACCATCTGAGCAACTCAACCCTGGCACCAAGGGCCTCAGCCAGGCTCTTCCTAAGCACCTCCAGGGATGGTGACTCCACCACCTCCCTGGGCAGCACATCCCCAGGGCCAATCTCTCTTCCTGGGAAGAACTTTCTCCTCACCTCCAGCCTGAACCTCCCCTGGCACAGCTTGAGACTGTGGCCTCTTGTTCTGCTGCTGGGGGCCTGGGAGCAGAGCCCAACCCCCAGCTGGCTCCAACCTCCCTGCAGGGAGTTGCAGAGAGCAAGAAGGTCTCCCCTGAGCCTCCTCTTCTGCAGGCTAAGCAACCCCAGCTCCCTCAGCCTCTCCTCCCAGGGCTGTGCTCCAGACCCCTCCCCAGATTTGTTGCCCTTCTCTGGACACCTTCCAGCAGCTCAACCTCTTTCCTGACCTGAGGAGCCCAGAGCTGGACACAGGACTCAAGGGGTGGCCTGAGCAGTGCTGAGCACAGGGCAGAAGGACTTCCCTGCTCCTGCTGGCCACACTCTGCCTGCTGCAGGCCAGGATGCCCTTGGCCTTCTTGGCCCCCTGGGCACACTGCTGCCTCCTGTTCAGCTGCTATCAACCAGCACCCCCAGGTCCCTCTCTGCCTGGCTGCTCTCAGCCACTCTGCCCCCAGCCTGTAGCACTGCCTGGGGTTGCTGTGGCCAAAGTGCAGCCCCTGGCACTTGGCTGTGTTCAGTCTCCTGCCCTTGGCCTCTGCCCCTCTGCCCAGCCTGGCAAGGTCCCTCTGCAGAGCTCTCCTTCCCTCTCACAGCTCAACTCCTGCCCCCAGCTTGCTGTCAGCTGCACATTTCCTGCTGCTGGACTCCATCCCCTCCTCTAGATCATCCTGCTTGGCCAACCTGATCTCCTTCTGCAAGATGACCTCTGAGTGGCTGAGGGAGAAGCTGGAGAGGAGAAGGCTCCCAGGAGACCTAACTGTGGCCTTCCAGGATCTGAAGGGGGCTACAGGAGGGCTGGGGAGGGAGGTTTTAGGGTGTTAGGCAGGATAGGACTGGGGGGATGGAGCAAAACTGCAAGTGGGTAGATTGAGATTGGCTGTGAGGAAGAAGTTGTTGCCCATGAGGGTGGTGAGAGCCTGGCACAGGCTGCCCAGGGAGGTGGTGGCAGCCTCCTGCCTGGAGGTGTTTGCAGCCAGGCTGGAGGTGGCTGTCAGCAACCTGCTGTGGTGTGAGGTGTCCCTGCCCATGGCAGGGGGTTGGAGCTGCCTGAGCCTTGAGCTCCCTTCCAGCCCTGCCAGTTCTGTGATCTCCTCCTTGGGTGAGAGCTGTGTCCCTGCCTGCTGCCACCTGCACAGATGAGCCACTGCTGTGCCACTGAGGAGGACAGCAAGGTCCCCCCTGAGCAGGAGGAGAAAGCTGCTTGTGGGGAGGCTGCTGGAGGCCTGGAGCAGGCTGCCCAGAGAGGCTGTGGAGCCTGCTGGGGTGAAGAGCTTCCAACCCCCCCTGGATGTGTTCCTGGGGACTGCCCTGTGTGATCCAGAAGCTTGGAGAAGGAGACTGTTGTGAAGGGGAAGCAGGACCCTGAGGTCCTTGTGACCCTCTGCCCTGTGCACACAGAAGCAGCAGAGCCTGGAGGAAGAGTTTGAAGTCCCTGTGGCTACCCTTGGCAGGATCTAAGAAGGCTGACTGCAGGCTCATTGTCCATCCTCCCCCTGCCTCCTCCCAGGTGCTGATGGTAGAGGGCTCCAAACCTCTCTCTTCAGTGGCTTCTGCTGCCTCCAGCTGGCAGCCAGGCACCAGTGGGGTGCCCCAGGGCTCAGTGCTGGGCCCCAGCCTGGGCAATATCTTCATTGAGGATCTGGAGGAGGGGATGGAGTCCAGCAGCAGGAAATGTGCAGCTGACAGCAAGCTGGGGGCAGGAGTTGAGCTGTGAGAGGGGAGGAGAGCTCTGCAGAGGGACCTTGCCAGGCTGGGCAGAGGGGCAGAGGCCAAGGGCAGGAGATTGAACACAGCCAAGTGCCAGGGGCTGCACTTTGGCCACAGCAACCCCAGGCAGTGGCACAGGCTGGGGGCAGAGTGGCTGAGAGCAGCCAGGCACAGAGGGACCTGGGGGTGCTGTTGGAGAGCAGCTGAACAGGAGGCAGCAGTGTGCCCAGGGGGCCAAGAAGGCCAAGGGCATCCTGGCCTGCAGCAGGCAGAGTGTGGCCAGCAGGAGCAGGGAAGTCCTTCTGCCCTGTGCTCAGCACTGCTCAGGCCACCCCTTGAGTCCTGTGTCCAGCTCTGGGCTCCTCAGGTCAGGAAAGAGGTTGAGCTGCTGGAAGGTGTCCAGAGAAGGGCAACAAAGCTGGGGAGGGGTCTGGAGCACAGCCCTGGGAGGAGAGGCTGAGGGAGCTGGGGTTGCTTAGCCTGCAGAAGAGGAGGCTCAGGGGAGACCTTCTTGCTCTCTGCAGCTCCCTGCAGGGAGCTTGGAGCCAGGTGGGGGTTGGGCTCTGCTCCCAGGCCCCCAGCAGCAGAACAAGAGGCCACAGTCTCAAGCTGTGCCAGGGGAGGTTCAGGCTGGAGGGGAGGAGAAAGTTCTTGCCAGCAAGAGAGATTGGCCCTGGGGATGTGCTGCCCAGGGAGGTGGTGGAGTCCCCAGCCCTGGAGGTGTTCAGGAGGGGATTGCATGTGGCCCTTGGTGCCATGGTTTGGTTAGTCAGGAGGTGTTGGGTGCCAGCTTGGACTGGATGAGCTCTGAGGTCTTTCCCAACCTTATTTATCATTCTGTGATTCTTTGCTTGGCTCCACATAGCTCAGGGGGAATGTGCAGCTCTTAGGGATGGAAGCTGAATGGTGGAGGAGAAGGAAATGTGTCAGCTGGAGGCTTTGGAACACTCTGCTGCTGCTGCTTTGGGTCTCTGCTGCCTTCCTTCTTTCCTTCCTCTCTTTTACCCCCCCCTCCTTTCCTGTCCTTTGAAGGAGAGGGTGGAATATAATTAAGGAGGCTGAGCAAGTGCTGGTAATTAAAGGCTTGGGATCTCAGACAAACTTGAGCAGCTCTGTCTCTTGGTAGGGCTCAGTCCTGCAGTGGAAGTGTCTGGAATGACTCCTGCAGAGCAGCATCCTGGCCAGCACTGGGAAAGGTCTTCCTCATGGATTCACAGCTGGTTGAGCAGGATGGAAGAGAACCCCCCAAGGGCACCCAGCCCAACCCCCTGCAGGCAGCAGGGACAGCTCCAGCCAGAGCAGGCTGCCCAGGGCCACAGCCAGGCTGAGCCTGGATGGCTGCAGGGATGGAGCCTCCAGCCCCTCCCTGGGCAGCCTGTGCCAGTGCCTCCCCAGCCTCCCTGTGCAGAGCTTCCTCCTGATGGCCAAGCTGCCTCTGCCCTGCTCCACTTCCAACCCCCTGCCCCTCCTCCTGTCCCCACAGCCCCTCCTGAGCAGTCCCTCCCCTGCTGCCTGCAGCTGCCCTGCAGGTATTGCAGTGCAGCTCTGAGCTCTCCCTGCAGCCTTCTCTGCTGCAGGCTGCACAGCCCCAGCTCTCAGCCTGGCCCCACAGCAGAGCTGCTCCAGGCCTCTGAGCACCTCTGGGGCCTCCTCTGGCCCCTCTCCAGCAGCTCCAGGTCTCTCCTGGGTTGGGGTCCCCACAGCTGGCCCCAGGCCTGCAGCTGAGGTCTGCCCAGAGCAGAGCAGAGGGGCAGGATGCTCTCTCCAGCTCTGGCCACACTGCTCTGGCTGCAGCCCAGGCTGCCCTTGGCCTCCTGTGCTGCCAGTGCCCAGCGCTGCCTCCTCTCCAGCTGCTCCCCCCCAGCACCCCAAGGCCTTCTCTGCAGGGCTGCTCTCAGTCTCCTCACCCCCAGCCTGCATTGATGGCCAGGCTTGCCCTGAGCCTGGTGCAGGACCTTGCACTTTGCCTTCTTGCCCCTGCTGAGGCTCTCCTCAGCCACCTCTGCAGCCTGCCCAGCTGCCCCTGGCTGGCTCCATCCAGCCTTCAGCCTTGCCAGCAGCACCACTCAGCTTGCTGCCACCCCCAGACCTGCTGAGGGGGCCTCCACTTTGTGTCCACAGCAGTGAGGAGGAGACTGAGCAGCACTGCTCCCAGGAGAGACCCTGGAGGGCCCCCGCTCGGCCCCCACCTCCAGCTGCACACAGAGCCACTGACCAATGCCCTTTGGGTGCCATCACCCAACCTGCTCCTTCCCCACTGCACATCCCCCCCCACATCCACACCTCCCCAGCTGAGAGAGAAGGCTGCTGTGGGGCCTGGGCCCAAGGCTTGAGCAGAGTGGGGTAGGGTAGGGTAGGGTAGGGTAGGGTAGGGTAGGGTAGGGCAGGGTAGGGTAGGATAGGATAGGAGAGGAGAGGATAGGATGGGATAGGGTAGGGTAGGGTAGGGTAGGATTAACCAGGTTGGAAGAGACCTCAGAGCTCATCCAGTCCAACCTCTCCCCCAGCACCATCTGAGCAACTCACCCCTGGCACCAAGGGCCTCAGCCAGGCTCTTCCTAAGCACCTCCAGGGCTGGGGACTCCACCACCTCCCTGGGCAGCACATCCCCAGGGCCAATCTCTATGGCTGGCAAGAACTTTCTCCTCACCTCCAGCCTGAACCTCCCCTGGCACAGCTTGAGACTGTGTCCTCGTGTTCTGCTGCTGGGGGCCTGGGAGCAGAGCCCAACCCCCAGCTGGCTCCAAGCTCCCTGCAGGGAGTTGCAGAGAGCAAGAAGGTCTCCCCTGAGCCTCCTCTCTCACTCTGCTCCTGAAGTTTAAACCAAGAGGTTCCCAAGGTCCTGAAGCAAATTGCTGCTCTCTGGGCACAGTTCTGCTCTTCCCACTGCCCCCAGCGAGGTGCAGGATGGAAGGGACCCCTGGGGCTCCCCCAGGCCAAGCCCTGCTCCAGCAGGCCCCCCCCAGCAGCTTGCCCAGCAGCACAGTGCCCAGGGGGGGTTGGAAGCTCTCCACCCCAGCAGACTCCACAACCTCTCTGGGCAGCCTGCTCCAGGCCTCCAGCAGCCTCCCCCCAAACCACTTTCTCCTCCTGCTCAGCTGCCACCTCCTGGCTTCCAGGCTCTGCCCCTTGGCCTGGCCCTGGGCACCACTCAGCAGAGCCTGGCCCCAGCCTCTTGCCCCCCACAGCTCCTTCAGCTCTTGCTGAGCATTGCTCAGCTGCCCTCTGGGGCTGCTCTCCTGCAGGCTGCTCAGCCCCAGGGCTCTCAGCAGTGCTTTTGACCTTGATATCCACAACACTCCCCTGCCAGCCTGGGTTGGTCTCCTTCGGCCTGGGTTGGTCTCCTGCAGCCTGGGTTGGTCTCCTGCACTCCCTGCTCATCCCCTGCGCTCCCTGCTCGCCCCCTGCGTTCCCTGCTTGTTCCCTGCACTCCCTGCTCGCCCCCTGCTCGCCCCCTGCACTCCCTGCTCGCCCCCTGCTCTCCCTGCTTGCCCCCTGCACTCCTTGCTCGCCCCCTGCACTCCCTGCTTACTCCCTGCTCGCCCCCTGCCCTCCCTGCTCGCCCCCTGCTCTCCCTGCTCACCCCCTGCACTCCTTGCTCGCCCCCTGCTCTCCCTGCTCGCCCCCTGCACTCCTTGCTTGCCCCCTGCACTCCCTGCTTACTCCCTGCTCACCCCCTGCGTTCCCTGCTCACCCCCTGCTCTCCCTGCTCGCCCCCTGCACTCCCTGCTTACTCCCTGCTCGCCCCCTGCCCTCCCTGCTCGCCCCCTGCTCTCCCTGCTCGCCCCCTGCACTCCCTGCTTACTCCCTGCTCGCCCCCTGCGCTCCCTGCTCGCCCCCTGCTCTCCCTGCTCGCCCCCTGCACTCCCTGCTTACTCCCTGCTCGCCCCCTGCGCTCCCTGCTCACCCCCTGCTCTCCCTGCTCGCCCCCTGCACTCCCTGCTTACTCCCTGCTCGCCCCCTGCGCTCCCTGCTCGCCCCCTGCTCTCCCTGCTCGCCCCCTGCACTCCCTGCTTACTCCCTGCTCGCCCCCTGCGCTCCCTGCTCGCCCCCTGCTCTCCCTGCTCGCCCCCTGCCCTCCCTGCTCGCCCCCTGCTCTCCCTGCTCGCCCCCTGCACTCCCTGCTTACTCCCTGCTCACCCCCTGCGCTCCCTGCTCGCTCCCTGCGCTCCCTGCTCGCCCCCTGCGCTCCCTGCTCGCTCCCTGCCCTCCCTGCTCGCCCCCTGCTCTCCCTGCTCGCCCCCTGCACTCCCTGCTCGCCCCCTGCGCCCCGGGCCGGTCCCCTGCGCCCCGGAGCGTTTCTCTCCGTGCCTGCTGCCCCTCAGTAGGAGCTGCGGTGGGAAGGTGGAAAGTGCAGTGGGCTGTGAGGCGATCTGCAGGCTCAGGCAGAGGCTCCTCCAGCAGGGTTGCCCAAGGGGGGCTGACACTTCTGATCCTCCTCCTCCTCCTCCTCCCCCCTGCCCTCGCTGTGTCAGGCAGGTGGAAGGAGCTGTGCCCAGTCGCTTGTCAGCAGCGCAGGGGGAGAGGGCAGCTGCCATCTGCAGTGGGCTGGAAACAGGCCCTGGGCCTCAGGGGCTTGGAGCTGCTTCTCTCTGCTGTGTTATCACTCATGGAATCATGGCATGGCTTGGCTGGGAAGAGACCTTCCAAGCTCCTCCAGCCCAGCCCCCTGCAGCCAGCAGGGACAGCCACAGCCACAGCAGGCTGCTCACAGCCCCAACCAGCCTGCCCTGCAGTGCTGCCAGCCATGGGGCAGCTCCCAGCTCTCTGGGCAGCCTGGGCCAGGCTCTCCTCACCCTCAGGGGCAAACATTTCTCCCTTCTCTGCACTCTCTTGGAGTCCAAACCATTCCCCTTTGGCCTGGCACCACAGGCCCTGAGAAAAAGTCTGTCCCCAGCCTTCTGCTCACCCCTTGGAAGCACTGAAAGGCCACCAGAAGGTCTCCCTGGAGCCTTCTCCAGGCTGCACAACCCCAGCCCTCCCAGCCTGGCCTCCCAGCACAGAGTTAGCTCTGGGGCTCTGATCAGCTCCACTCTCTCCATCCCTACCCAGCACAGAGTTAGCTCTGGGGCTCTGATCAGCTCCACTCTCTCCATCCCTACCCAGCACAGAGTTAGCTTTGGGCTCTGATCAGCTCCACTCTCTCCATCCCTACCCAGCACAGAGTTAGCTCTGGGGCTCTGATCAGCTCCACTCTCTCCATCCCTACCCAGCACAGAGTTAGCTTTGGGCTCTGATCAGCTCCACTCTCTCCATCCCTACCCAGCACAGAGTCAGCTTTGGGGCTCTGATCAGCTCCACTCTCTCCATCCCTACCCAGCACAGAGTTAGCTCTGGGGCTCTGATCAGCTCCACTCTCTCCATCCCTACCCAGCACAGAGTTAGCTTTGGGGCTCTGATCAGCTCCACTCTCTCCATCCCTACCCAGCACAGAGTTAGCTCTGGGGCTCTGATCAGCTCCACTCTCTCCATCCCTACCCAGCACAGAGTCAGCTTTGGGGCTCTGATCAGCTCCACTCTCTCCATCCCTACCCAGCACAGAGTTAGCTCTGGGGCTCTGATCAGCTCCACTCTCTCCATCCCTACCCAGCACAGAGTTAGCTCTGGGGCTCTGATCAGCTCCACTCTCTCCATCCCTACCCAGCACAGAGTTAGCTCTGGGGCTCTGATCAGCTCCACTCTCTCCATCCCTACCCAGCACAGAGTTAGCTCTGGGGCTCTGATCAGCTCCACTCTCTCCATTCCTCCCAACCCTCCCAGCATGGCCTCACACCAGAGGCTGAGGGGAGACCTCATTGCTCTCCACAGCCCCCTGAGAGGAGGCTGCAGTGGGGTGGGGGCTGGGCTCTGCTCCATAGAATCAGGTGATGGAAGGGGAGGAAATGGCCTGAAATGATGCCAGGGAGGGCCAGGTTGGAGAGGAGGAACAATTTCTGTGCTGCAGGAGTGGTCAGGGACTGGAACACCACCCAGGGAGGTGCTGGGGTCCCCATGCCTGGAGGGGGTCCAGAAATCTGTGGCCATGGCACCTGGGGCCATGGTTTGGTGGCCATGGTGGGGTTGGGTTGGAGGTTGGACTGGATGTGCTTGGAGGCCTTTTCTGACCCAAACCTTCCTGTGTGGCCATGGTTTGGTGGCCATGGTGGGGTTGGGTTGAAGGTTGGACTGGATGAGCTTGGAGGCCTTTTCTGACCCAAACCTTCCTGTGTGGCCATGGTTTGGTGGCCATGGTGGGGTTGGGTTGAAGGTTGGACTGGATGAGCTTGGAGGCCTTTTCTGACCCAAACCTTCCTGTGTGGCCATAGCACCTGGGGCCATGGTTTGGTGATCATGGTGGGGTTGGGTTGGAGGTTGGACTGGATGAGCTTGGAGGCCTTTTCTGACCCAAACCTTCCTGTGTGGCCATAGCACCTGGGGCCATGGTTTGGTGATCATGGTGGGGTTGGGTTGGAGGTTGGACTGGATGAGCTTGGAGGCCTTTTCTGACCCAAACCTTCCTCTGTGGCCATAGCACCTGGGGACATGGTTTGGTGGCCATGGTGGGGTTGGGTTGGAGGTTGGATTGGATGACCTTGGAGGCCTTTTCCAACACAAACCTTCCTCTGTGGCCATGGTTTGGTGTCCATGGTGGGGTTGGGTTGGAGGTTGGACTGGATGAGCTTGGAGGCCTTTTCTGACCCAAACCTCCCTGTGTGGCCATGGTTTGGTGGCCAAGGTGAGGTTGGGTTGCAGGTTGGACCTGATGAGCTTGGAGGCCTTTTCTAACCCAAACCTTCCTCTGTGGCCATGGTTTGGTGGCCAAGGTGGGGTTGGGTTGGAGGTTGGATTGGATGAGCTTGGAGGCCTCTTCTGACCCAAACAAGTCCCTGGAGGGGTTCCTGAAGTGTGTGGCCATGGCAGCTGGGGCCATGGTTTGGTGGCCATGGTGGGCTTAGGTCAGTGGTTGGAGGGGATCAGCTTGGAGATCTTGCCCAGGCCAAGTCAGGCCGGTGATGCTCTGAGCTGCAAGGCACAGGGGGGCTGCTGCCTTGCTGCTCCAGCTTTGCTGCAGCTCCAGCTTGCAGTCTGTGTTAATTACCTTTCCACTCCTCCTCCTCCTGACTTGCTAACTTGTTTTTAATTAAGGCCTCGTTACCTTGATTGAGTTAATTGAGAGCAGAGCAACCCCCTGAGGAGAGCTGGGGCCTTCTGCATCCACTTAACCTTCAGCTGCAGGGCTTGGCCTTGCCTTGGGGCTGTGGGTTGGGGTTTTTCCCCCCCTTCCTGCAGCACAATCAGAGTGGGGATGAGCTGGTGGTGCATGTCAGGAGTGACCTTTCCTCTGGGCCAAGGTGAAAGAATGCTCAGAGGGCTCTGCTGCCCCAGCTGCAATGCAAGGTGGAAGCTTCCCCTCATGGTTTGTCTTCTGGGGGGGAACCTCTGCTGCTCAGACAGGAGTGCTGCTTCCCTTGGGGATCCAGAGTGGGCAAAGGAAGGGCAGCAGCTGTCACCAGATGTGCAGGGAGGTTGAGGCTTCCAAGGCCCCTTCCAACCTAATGTATTGAGCCTAACCTAAGCCAGCATTTATTTAGGAAGGGCAGCTCCTGCCTGACCAACCTGAGCTCCTTCCATGCCCAGGGCACTGCCAGGGGGATGTGGGGCAGGCTGTAGATGGAGTCTGCCTAGACTGCAGCAAGGCCTTTCCCACCATCCCCCACAGCAAGGTCCTGGCCAAGCTGTCAGCCCCTGGCTTGGGCAGCAGCTCTCTGAGCTGGGTGAGGAACTGGCTGGAGGCTGAGCCCAGAGAGTGGTGGTGAATGGTGCCACAGCCAGCTGGCAGCCAGGCACCAGTGGGGTGCCCCAGGGCTCAGTGCTGGGCCCCAGCCTGGTCAATATCTTCATTGAGGATCTGGAGGAGGGGATGGAGTCCAGCAGCAGGAAATGTGCAGCTGACAGCAAGCTGGGGGCAGGAGTTGAGCTGTGAGAGGGCAGGAGAGCTCTGCAGAGGGACCTTGCCAGGCTGGGCAGAGGGGCAGAGGCCAAGGGCAGGAGACTGAACACAGCCAAGTGCCAGGGGCTGCACTTTGGCCACAGCAACCCCAGGCAGTGCTACAGGCTGGGGGCAGAGTGGCTGAGAGCAGCCAGGCAGAGAGGGACCTGGGGGCAGTGGTGGAGAGCAGCTGAACAGGAGGCAGCAGTGTGCCCAGGGGGCCAGGAAGGCCAAGGGCATCCTGGCCTGCAGCAGGCAGAGTGTGGCCAGCAGGAGCAGGGAAGTCCTTCTGCCCTGTGCTCAGCACTGCTCAGGCCACCCCTTGAGTCCTGTGTCCAGCTCTGGGCTCCTCAGGTCAGGAAAGAGGTTGAGCTGCTGGAAGGTGTCCAGAGAAGGGCAACAAAGCTGGGGAGGGGTCTGGAGCACAGCCCTGGGAGGAGAGGCTGAGGGAGCTGGGGTTGCTTAGCCTGCAGAAGAGGAGGCTCAGGGGAGACCTTCTTGCTCTCTGCAACTCCCTGCAGGGAGGTTGGAGCCAGCTGGGGGTTGGGCTCTGCTCCCAGGCAAGCAGCACCAGAACAAGAGGCCACAGTCTCAAGCTGTGCCAGGGGAGGTTCAGGCTGGAGGTGAGGAGAAAGTTCTTGCCAGCCATAGAGATTGGCCCTGGGGATGTGCTGCCCAGGGAGGTGGTGGAGTCCCCAGCCCTGGAGGTGTTTAGGAAGAGCCTGGCTGAGGCCCTTGGTGCCATGGTTGAGTTGCTCAGATGGTGCTGGGGGAGAGGTTGGGCTGGGTGAGCTCTGAGGTCTCTTCCAACCTGGTTAATTCTATCCTACCCTACCCTACCCTGTCCCATCCTACCCTACCCTATCCTGCCCTACCCTACCCTACCCTGTCACACCCTACCCTACCCTGTCACACCCTACCCTACCCTGTCACACCCTACCCTACC
The DNA here is from genome assembly GCF_014839835.1 of Dryobates pubescens. Taxonomy (NCBI): domain Eukaryota; kingdom Metazoa; phylum Chordata; class Aves; order Piciformes; family Picidae; genus Dryobates; species Dryobates pubescens. The sequence goes on from NC_071620.1 coordinate 1,203,763, forward strand.
CTGCCCTACCCTACCCTACCCTGCCCTACCCTACCCTACCCTACCCTACCCTACCCTACCCTACCCTACCCTATCCCACTCTGCTCAAGCCTTGGGCCCAGGCCCCACAGCAGCCTTCTCTCTCAGCTGGGGAGGTGTGGATGTGAGGGGGGATGTGCAGTGGGGAAGGAGCAGGTTGGGTGATGGCACCCAAAGGGCATTGGTCAGTGGCTCTGTGTGCAGCTGGAGGTGGGGGCCGAGCGGGGGCCCTCCAGGGTCTCTCCTGGGAGCAGTGCTGCTCAGTCTCCTCCTCACTGCTGTGGACACAAAGTGGAGGCCCCCTCAGCAGGTCTGGGGGTGGCAGCAAGCTGAGTGGTGCTGCTGGCAAGGCTGAAGGCTGGATGGAGCCAGCCAGGGGCAGCTGGGCAGGCTGCAGAGGTGGCTGAGGAGAGCCTCAGCAGGGGCAAGAAGGCAAAGTGCAAGGTCCTGCACCAGGCTCAGGGCAAGCCTGGCCACCAATGCAGACTGGGGGTGAGGAGACTGAGAGCAGCCCTGCAGAGAAGGCCTTGGGGTGCTGGGGGGGAGCAGCTGGAGAGGAGGCAGCGCTGGGCACTGGCAGCACAGGAGGCCAAGGGCAGCCTGGGCTGCAGCCAGAGCAGTGTGGCCAGAGCTGGAGAGAGCATCCTGCCCCTCTGCTCTGCTCTGGGCAGACCTCAGCTGCAGGCCTGGGGCCAGCTGTGGGGACCCCAACCCAGGAGAGACCTGGAGCTGCTGGAGAGGGGCCAGAGGAGGCCCCAGAGGTGCTCAGAGGCCTGGAGCAGCTCTGCTGTGGGGCCAGGCTGAGAGCTGGGGCTGTGCAGCCTGCAGCAGAGAAGGCTGCAGGGAGAGCTCAGAGCTGCACTGCAATACCTGCAGGGCAGCTGCAGGCAGCAGGGGAGGGACTGCTCAGGAGGGGCTGTGGGGACAGGAGGAGGGGCAGGGGGTTGGAAGTGGAGCAGGGCAGAGGCAGCTTGGCCATCAGGAGGCAGCTCTGCACAGGGAGGCTGGGGAGGCACTGGCACAGGCTGCCCAGGGAGGGGCTGGAGGCTCCATCCCTGCAGCCATCCAGGCTCAGCCTGGCTGTGGCCCTGGGCAGCCTGCTCTGGCTGGAGCTGTCCCTGCTGCCTGCAGGGGGGTTGGCCTGGGTGCCCTTGGGGGGTCCCCTCCAGCCCCCTGCACTCTGTGACTCTGAAGACAGGAGAGCAGGGAGGGAGCCTGGGCTCAGGTGCTCCACAGAGCCTCAGGAGGCAGAAAGATCCTCAGCTGCCCTCACCCCCCGCTGCTGCCCGCACCCCCGGCTCCTGCCCGCACCCTGCTCCTGCCCACATCCCCCTCTCCTGCCCGCACCCCCGCTCCTGCCCGCATCCCCTCTCCTGCCCGCACCCCCGCTCCTGCCCGCATCCCCTCTCCTGCCCGCACCCCCTGCTCCTGCCCGCATCCCCTCTCCTGCCCGCATCCCCTCTCCTGCCCGCATCCCCTGCTCCTGCCCTCACCCCCCGCTGCTGCCCGCACCCCCGCTGCTGCCCGCACCCCGCTCCTGCCCGCATCCCCTCTCCTGCCCGCACCCCGCTCCTGCCCGCATCCCCTCTCCTGCCCGCACCCCCTGCTCCTGCCCTCACCCCCCGCTGCTGCCCGCACCCCCGCTGCTGCCCGCAGCCCCCGCTCCTGCCCGCACGCCCCGCTCCTGCCCGCACCCCCGCTCCTGCCCGCACCCCCGCTCCTGCCCGCACCCCCGGCTCCTGCCCGCACCCCCCGCTCCTGCCCGCACCCCCGCTCCTGCCCGCACCCCCGCTCCTGCCCGCACCCCCGGCTGCTGCCCGCTGCCCCCGCTGCTGCCCGCACCCCCGCTGCTGCCTGCACCCCCGCTCCTGCCCGCACCCCCCGCTGCTGCCCGCACCCCGCTGCTGCCCGCATCCCCTGCTCCTGCCCGCACCCCGCTGCTGCCCGCACCCCCGCTCCTGCCCGCACCCCCCGCTCCTGCCCGCACCCCGCTGCTGCCCGCATCCCCTGCTCCTGCCCGCACCCCGCTGCTGCCCGCATCCCCTGCTCCTGCCCGCACCCCCCGCTCCTGCCCGCACCCCGCTGCTGCCCGCATCCCCTGCTCCTGCCCGCACCCCGCTGCTGCCCGCATCCCCTGCTCCTGCCCGCACCCCCCGCTCCTGCCCGCACCCCCCGCTGCTGCCCGCACCCCCTCTCCTGCCCGCACCCCCTCTCCTGCCCGCACCCCCCTCTCCTGCCCGCACCCCCTCTCCTGCCCGCACCCCCCGCTCCTGCCCGCACCCCCTCTCCTGCCCGCACCCCCTCTCCTGCCCGCACCCCCGCTCCTGCCTGCACCCCCTCTCCTGCCCGCAGCCCCTCTCCTGCCCACACCCCCCTCTCCTGCCCGCACCCCCCTCTCCTGCCCGCACCCCCCGCTCCTGCCTGCACCCCTCCTCCTGCCCGCAGCCCCTCCTCCTGCCCGCAGCCTGCAGCCCCGCTCCTGCCTGCAGCCCGCAGCCCCTCCTCCTGCCCGCAGCCCCGCTCCTGCCTGCAGCCCACAGCCCCCGCTCCTGCCTGCAGCCCGCAGCCCCTCCTCCTGCCCGCAGCCCCTGCTCCTGCCTGCAGCCCACAGTCCCTCCTCCTGCCCGCAGCCCCTGCTCCTGCCTGCAGCCCGCAGCCCCTCCTCCTGCCCGCAGCCCCTGCTCCTGCCTGCAGCCCACAGCCGCCGCTCCTGCCTGTAGCCCGCAGCCCCTCCTCCTGCCCGCAGCCCCTCCTCCTGCCCGCAGCCCCTCCTCCTGCCCGCAGCCCCTGCTCCTGCCCGCAGCCCGCAGCCCCCGCTCCTGCCCGCAGTCCCCGCTCCTGCCCGCAGCCCCTGCTCCTGCCTGCAGCTCCTTCTCTTGCCTGCAGCCCCTGCTCCTGCCTGCAGCCCCTGCTCCTGCCTGCAGCCCCTGCTCCCTTGGCTGCTTCTGGGTGCTGCTGCCAGGTTGTGAATCAAGAATGAAGCTTCCCAAGCCAAGTTCCTCTTTGCCCTGCCCTCTGGCTGGGGGGTTCCCTTTCAAGGAGCAGGATGAAAAGCCTCAGTGATTGCTGTGTATCGGCTCCCAGTGGAGAAGCCTTCCCCTCAAGGCCTCTCTTTGTTCCCCAAGGCTCCTTTCATTGGGAAGCCCTTCTGGCACTTGGATTTTTCACTCTCCTCATCCTTCATTGAAATGCTGGCAGGGGATGCAGCTCCTGCTGGGCTCTGCTGGGGGCTAGGAGGGCTTGGGACCTACAAGCCATGGAGAGGGAACAGTGGGAGGAATATGATTGTTGTGTGGTTGAGTGGATCTGTGGCATCCCAGAGAGCATCATAACCCAGGAGGCACAGAGAGCTCTGGCTCTTGGATTTACATCAGAAGACCTTTGCTTGAAGAAGAACCTTGGGGTCATGGAGTCACAGAGATGTGGTGGTTGGAGAAGAGTCTTAGGGTCAAGGAGTCACAGAGCTGTGTGGGAGAAGACTCTTAGGGTCATGGAGTCACAGAGTTGGGTTGGTTGGAGAGGACTCTTGGGGTCATGGAAAGACTGAGTTGGGCTGGAGAGGACTCTTGGGGTCATGGAATGACTGAGTTGGGCTGGAGAAGGCTCTTGGGGTCATGGAAAGACTGAGTTGGGCTGGAGAAGGCTCTTGGGGTCATGGAAAGACTGAGTTGGGCTGGAGAAGGCTCTTGGGGTCATGGAAAGACTGAGTTGGGCTGGAGATGACTCTTGGGGTCATGGAAAGACTGAGTTGGGCTGGAGAAGACTCTTGGGGTCATGGAAAGACTGAGTTGGGCTGGAGAAGGCTCTTGGGGTCAGGGAAAGACTGAGTTGGGTTGGAGAAGGCTCTTGGGGTCATAGAAAGACTGAGTTGGGTTGGTTGGAGAAGACTCTTAAGGTCATGGAGTCACAGAGTTGTGGTGGTTGAAGCTCTGTAAGGTGATCAAGTCCAACCCTCAACTCAACACCACCTTGGACATTAAAGCATCTCCCAAAGGGACACCTCTCAGCCAGACTCAGCTGCTCAGGGCCTCATCCAGCCTGGCCTTCAGCACCCCCAGACAGGAGGCAGCCACAGCCTCCCTGGGCAGCCTGGGCCAGAGGCTCAGCAGCCTCACACTGGAGAACTTCTTCCTCAGCTCCACTCTGCCCCTGCTCTGCCTCAGCTCCAAACCCTTCCCCCTGGGCCTGGCTCCAGCCCCCCTCAGGAGCAGTTCCTCTGCAGCCTTCCTGCAGGATCCCTTCAGGTGCTGGCAGCAGCTCTGAGGAGCCCCTGGAGCCTTCTCCTCTGCAGGCTGCACAGCCCCAGCTCCCTCAGCCTGTGCTCCCAGCAGAGCTGCTCCAGCCCTGGGAGCATCCTTTGTGTATTCATTCCCTTGCCCCAGGCTCAGAGTGGTGATGAGTTGGAGCTGAGTTGGGAGGGAGGTGGATTCCTCATCCAGCCTCTCTGCCTGGGCTTTTCCTCAGGTTGAAAGCAAGAGGGGCTGGGGGAGGGAATGTTTTCCTTGGGTGCTCGATGGTCCCACCCAGGCTGGCATTCTGGGCTATTGTCACCTGTCTCTGCTAATCAGGCTCGCAGCAGGGAGCTGGTATTAAGTTGTTAAGATCTCATTCAAAGTCAGCTTGCAGAGGGTTTCAGGTTCTGATGAGCTTTGAGCGAATGACTAAGTCCATAAGTGGTAGTTTGGCTACAAGGAGGATTTAATCATCTCCAAGTCAAAACTGATGATGTCACCGAACAAGAAATCAGCCTCAGGTGTCTGGAGCAAATGTCTTCCTCCAGCTGACCAGGCCAGCTTCTGCAGCCCACTCTCTGCAGCACCTTCAAGGACCCCAACTTGGCTTCCAGCTCCCATGGGGCATTCGACAGGACAAGGGGAAAAAGCCTCAGATTGGCCCACAGGAGGTTCAGGTTGGCCATGAGGAATAATTTCTTCCCCTTGAGGGTTGTCCGGGCCTGGCCCAGGCTGCCCAGGGCAGTGGTGGAGTCCCCAGCCCTAGAGGTGTTTGAAAGGGGTAGAGATGAGGTGCTGGGGGGCATGGGTTAGTTCAGGACATGGTTTGCTTCAGCTCTGGGCAGGGTTTGGTTTGCTTCAGTTCTGGGGAGGGTTTGGTTTGGTTCAGATCTGGACCTGCTTTTGTTCTGCTCTGGACCTGCTTTTGTTCTGCTCTGGACAGGATTTGATTTGGTTTAGCTCTGGACATGGTTTGGTTTAGCTCTGGACATGGTTTGGTTCAGCTCTGGACCTGCTTTTCTTCTGCTCTGGGCAGGGTTTGGTTTGGTTCAGCTCTGGGCAGGGTTTGGTTCAGTGCTGGATCTTGCTTTTGTTTAGCTCTGGACTTGGTGTGATTTGGTTCAGCTCTGGGCAGGGTTTGGTTCAGCTCTGGATCTTGCTTTTGTTTAGCTCTGGACTTGGTGTGATTTGGTTCAGCTCTGGGCAGGGTTTGGTTCAGCTCTGGATCTTGCTTTTGTTTAGCTCTGGACTTGGCGTGATTTGGTTCAGCTCTGGGCAGGCTTTGGTTTGCTTGCAGCTCTGGGCAGGGTTTGGTTCAGTTCAGCTCCGGGCAGGGTTTGGGTCGGTTCCGGGAAGGTTTTGGGTCGGCTCAGCTAGGGCAGACTTCGGTTGGGCTCCGGGCTGGCTTGGGTTCGGTTGGGCTCCGGGCTGGCTTGGATTCGGTTGGGCCCCGGGCCAGGTTGGGTTCGGTTGGGCCCCAGGCCGGGTTGGGTTCGGTTGGGCTCCGGGCAGGCTTGGGTTCGGTTGGGCTCCGGGCTGGCTTGGGTTCGGTTGGGCTCCGGGCTGGCTTGGGTTAGGTTGGGCTCCGGGCAGGGTTGGGTTCGGTTGGGCTCCGGGCAGGGTTGGGTTCGGTTGGGCTCCGGGCAGGCTTGGGTTCGGTTGGGCTCCGGGCAGGGTTGGGATGGGTTGGCCTCCGGGCAGGGTTGGGTTCGGTTGGGCTCCGGGCTGGCTTGGGTTCGGTTGGGCTCCGGGCTGGCTTGGGTTCGGTTGGGCTCCGGGCAGGGTTGGGTTCGGTTGGGCTCCGGGCAGGCTTGGGTTCGGTTGGGCTCCGGGCAGGGTTGGGATGGGTTGGCCTCCGGGCAGGGTTGGGTTCGGTTGGGCTCCGGGCTGGCTTGGGTTCGGTTGGGCTCCGGGCAGGCTTGGGTTCGGTTGGGCTCCGGGCAGGCTTGGGTTCGGTTGGGCTCCGGGCAGGCTTGGGTTCGGTTGGGCTCTGGGCAGGCTTGGGTTCGGTTGGGCTCTGGGCAGGCTTGGGTTCGGTTGGTCTCCGGGCAGGGTTGGGATGGGTTGGCCTCCGGGCAGGCTTGGGTTCGGTTCGGCTCTGGGCTGGCTTGGGTTCGGTTGGGCTCCGGGCTGGCTTGGATTCGGTTGGGCCCCGGGCCAGGTTGGGTTCGGTTGGGCCCCGGGCAGGGTTGGGTTCGGTTGGGCTCCGGGCAGGCTTGGGTTCGGTTGGGCCCCGGGCCAGGTTGGGTTCGGTTGGGCCCCGGGCCGGGTTGGGTTCGGTTGGGCTCCGGGCAGGGTTGGGTTCGGTTGGGCTCCGGGCTGGCTTGGGTTCGGTTGGGCTCTGGGCAGGGTTGGGTTCGGTTGGGCTCTGGGCAGGGTTGGGTTCGGTTGGGCTCCGGGCAGGCTTGGGTTCGGTTGGGCTCCGGGCAGGGTTGGGTTCGGTTGGGCTCCGGGCAGGGTTGGGTTCGGTTGGGCTCCGGGCAGGGTTGGGATGGGTTGGGCTCCGGGCTGGCTTGGGTTCGGTTGGGCTCCGGGCTGGCTTGGGTTCGGTTGGGCTCCGGGCAGGCTTGGGTTCGGTTGGGCTCTGGGCAGGGTTGGGATGGGTTGGGCTCCGGGCAGGCTTGGGTTCGGTTGGGCTCTGGGCAGGCTTGGGTTCGGTTGGGCTCCGGGCAGGGTTGGGATGGGTTGGCCTCCGGGCAGGCTTGGGTTCGGTTCGGCTCTGGGCTGGCTTGGGTTCGGTTGGGCTCCGGGCAGGGTTGGGTTGGGTTGGCCTCCGGGCAGGCTTGGGTTCGGTTCGGCTCTGGGCTGGCTTGGGTTTGGTTCGGCTCTGGGCTGGCTTGGGTTCGGTTCGGCTCTGGGCAAGGTTGGGTTGGGTTCGGCTCCGGGCTGGCTTGGGTTGGGTTGGGCTCCGGGAAGGGCTTGGGTTCGGTTGGGCTCCGGGAAGGGCTTGGCTCGGCTCAGCTCTGGGCAGGCTTTGGTTCAGCTCCTGGCAGGCTTTGGTTCATCTCAGGTCCAGGCAGGGCTTGGTTCGCTTGCAGCTCTGGGCAGGCTTTGGTTCAGCTCTGGGCAGGCTTTGGTTCAGCTCCGGGCAGGCTTTGGTTCATCTCAGCTCCGGGCAGGGCTTGGTTCGGTTCAGCTCCAGGCAGGGCTTGGTTCGCTTGCAGCTCCGGGCACGCTTTGGTTCAGCCCTGGGCAGGCTTTGGTTCGGCTCAGCTCTGGGCAGGGTTGGCTTTGGTTCAGTTCTGGGCAGGGTTGGCTTTGGTTCAGCTCTGGGCAGGGTTGGCTTTGGTTCAGTTCTGGGCAGGGTTGGCTTTGGTTCAGCTCTGGGCAGGGTTGGCTTTGGTTCAGCTCTGGGCAGGGTTGGCTTTGGTTCAGCTCTGGGCAGAGTCTGGCTTGCTTGCAGCTCCGGGCAGGCCTTGGTTCAGCTCCGGGCAGGCCTTGGTTCAGCTCTGGGCAGGCTTTGGTTCACCTGCAGCTCTGGGCAGGGTCTGGTTCACTTGCAGCTCTGGGCAGGCTTGGGTTCAGCTCTGGGCAGGCCTTGGTTCGCTTGCAGCTCTGGGCAGGCTTGGGTTCAGCTCTGGGCAGGCTTGGGTTCAGCTCTGGGCAGGCTTGGGTTCAGCTCTGGGCAGGCTTGGGTTCAGCTCTGGGCAGGCTTGGGTTCAGCTCTGGGCAGGCTTGGGTTCAGCTCTGGGCAGGCTTGGGTTCAGCTCTGGGCAGGCCTTGGTTCGCTTGCAGCTCTGGGCAGGCTTGGGTTCAGCTCTGGGCAGGCCTTGGTTCACTTGCAGCTCTGGGCAGGCTTGGGTTCAGCTCTGGGCAGGCCTTGGTTCGCTTGCAGCTCTGGGCAGGCTTGGGTTCAGCTCTGGGCAGGCTTGGGTTCAGCTCTGGGCAGGCTTGGGTTCAGCTCTGGGCAGGCTTGGGTTCAGCTCTGGGCAGGCTTGGGTTCAGCTCTGGGCAGGCTTGGGTTCAGCTCTGGGCAGGCCTTGGTTCACTTGCAGCTCTGGGCAGGCTTGGGTTCAGCTCTGGGCTGGTTGGGTTTGGTTCAGCTCTGGGCAGGCCTTGGTTTGCTTGCAGCTCTGGGCAGGCCTTGGTTCGCTTGCAGCTCTGGGCAGGCTTGGGTTCAGCTCTGGGCTGGTTGGGTTTGGTTCAGCTCTGGGCAGGCCTTGGTTTGCTTGCAGCTCTGGGCAGGCCTTGGTTCGCTTGCAGCTCTGGGCAGGCTTGGGTTCAGCTCTGGGCAGGCCTTGGTTCGCTTGCAGCTCTGGGCAGGCCTTGGTTCGCTTGCAGCTCTGGGCAGGCTTGGGTTCAGCTCTGGGCAGGCTTGGGTTCAGCTCTGGGCAGGCCTTGGTTCGCTTGCAGCTCTGGGCAGGCTTTGGTTCCTCCCTGCAGAGCACAGCAGAGTCCATGCAAATCCCTACAAGCCCTGGGGAGCAGCAGGGAGGGCAGAGGGCTCTGAGGCCGCAGCTGAGGAGCAGGTTCTGCCCACCTTGAGCTGTGGTCAGGAGAGCTTCAGGCTCTGACTCTGCCCTTGGGCACCCTGCAGGCTCCTGTGGCTTGGTGCCCTCCAGGCTGCGCAGATGAAGGGTGGCTGCTGTGAGCGTGCCAGGGTGGAGGCAGCAGCAGGCCAGGCAGGTGGAGCAGACCCTGGCTCTGCTGCCTCAGCCTCCAACAGGCCCCAGGGAGAGCTGCAGAGGGACTTCTTGCACGGGCAAGGGGCGGTGGGGCAAGGGCTGGGGGCTGTAAGGGGCAAGAAGGGAGAGCTGGGCTGGGCATTAGGCAGGAGCTCTTCCCTCTGAGGGGGAAGAAGCTGTTCCAGGCTGCCCAGAGAGGCTGGAGGTGCTCCAGCCCTGGCACCACTGCAGGGCAGAGCCTCTGGGGGGCCAGCAGTTTGTTGTGGTTGGGGATGCCTGCAGGGCCAGAAGGGCTTCTGCTCCAGCTCAGCCCTGCCCAGAAGGGCTTCTGCTCCAGCTCAGCCCAGCTCAGCCCTGCCCAGAAGGGCTTCTGCTCCAGCTCAGCCCAGCTCAGCCCTGCCCAGAAGGGCTTCTGCCCCAGCTCAGCCCAGCTCAGTCCTGCCCAGAAGGGCTTCTGCCCCAGCTCAGCCCAGCTCAGCCCTGCCCAGAAGGGCTTCTGCCCCAGCTCAGCCCAGCTCAGTCTTGCCCAGAAGGGCTTCTGCTCCAGTTCAGTCTTGCCCAGAAGGGCTTCTGCCCCAGCTCAGCCCAGCTCAGCCCTGCCCAGAAGGGCTTCTGCTCCAGCTCAGCCCAGGACAGCCCTGCCCAGAAGGGCTTCTGCCCCAGCTCAGCCCAGCTCAGCCCTGCCCAGAAGGGCTTCTGCCCCAGCTCAGCCCAGCTCAGCCCTGCCCAGAAGGGCTTCTGCCCCAGCTCAGCCCAGCTCAGCCCTGCCCAGAAGGGCTTCTGCCCCAGCTCAGCCCAGCTCAGCCCTGCCCAGAAGGGCTTCTGCTCCAGCTCAGCCCAGCTCAGCCCTGCCCAGAAGGGCTTCTGCTCCAGCTCAGCCCAGGACAGCCCTGCCCAGAAGGGCTTCTGCCCCAGCTCAGCCCTGCCCAGAAGGGCTTCTGCCCCAGCTCAGCCCAGCTCAGCCCTGCCCAGAAGGGCTTCTGCCCCAGCTCAGCCCAGGACAATAATTCATCTCCTCATTATCTCCACACCAATTAAACCCCCAAAGAAGAGAGAAGTCTTCTCCAGAGGCTGTCCTCCTGCCTTGGTCTGTTCCTGCCTGACAGGGGAGGGCAGAGCAAAGCAAAGCAAAGCACAGCAGAGATTCTGGCAGCTCCAGCTAGTGAAGCATCTCCCCCAGGCTGGAGGACAGCAAACTAGGCTTGAGTTCCTGATGTCCCAGCCAAGAGAACCTGCAGTGAGCCAGAGAAAGCCAAGCTGGCAGCTCAGCTGCTGCACAGATTGCACTTGCCCTCTGCAGCCAAGGCTGTAAGGAAGGGCACTGGGGAGCTGCAGCCAGCTCTGGAGCCCTCAGCACAGGGAGGACCTGGAGCTGATGGAGCAGGTCCAGAGGAGGCCATGGGAATGCTCAGGGGGTTGGAGCAGCTCTGCTGTGGGAGCTGGGGGTGAGCAGCATGGAGAGGAGAAGGCTGCAGGGAGAGCTCCGAGCAGCCTGCCAGTAGCTGAAGGGGGCTCCAAGAAGGCTGCAGAGGGACTGCTGCCAAAGGGCTGCAGGGCCAGCCCCAGGGGCAAGGGTTTGAAATGAGAGCAGAGAGCTGGAGGTTGGCTGTGAGGAAGAAGTTGTGCCCCAGGAGGCTGCTGGAAGCCTGCAGCAGGCTGCCCAGGGAGGGGGTTGAGGCTGGAGGCCTGGAGATGCTGAAGGGGAGGCTGGAGAGGGCTGTGAGCAGCCTGCTGGGGTGGAGGATGTCCCTGCTGAGGGCAGGGGCTTGGACTGGGTGCCCTTTGGAGCTCCCTTCCCAGCCAGAGCAGTCTGGGACTCAGGATTCTGTGGAAGGGTTTGCAAAGGGTTGTTGGAAGTGGTGGAGACCATCTCAGAAGCAGCCCCTGCAGAGCAGAGAGGTGGGCAAGGGGAGCCCAGGAAGGTGGGCAAGGGGAGCCCAGGGAGGTGGGCAAGGGGAGCCCAGGGAGGTCGGCAAGGGAGCCCAGAGAGGAGGGCAAGGGGGAGCCCAGGGAGGTGGGAAGGGGAAGCCTAGAGAGGTGGGCAAGGGGAGCCCAGGAATGTGCAGCAGGGGAGTGCAGAGCCCTGCAGCTGGGCAGGGCCAGCCCCAGGGGCAAGGGTTTGAAATGAGAGCAGAGAGCTGGAGGTTGGCTGTGAGGAAGAAGTTGTGCCCCAGGAGGCTGCTGGAAGCCTGCAGCAGGCTGCCCAGGGAGGGGGTTGAGGCTGGAGGCCTGGAGATGCTGAAGGGGAGGCTGGAGAGGGCTGTGAGCAGCCTGCTGTGGTGGAGGATGTCCCTGCTGAGGGCAGGGGCTTGGACTTCCCAGCCAGGGCAGTCTGTGTGGGCAGGATCTGTGAGCAGGGAGGGGTGGTGAGGGTTGTGCCTTCAGGGGTTAACCCCAAACCCATCCAGCCCCCCAGGAGCACTCCAGCACCGTTCCAGGCAGCTCCTGATTCCCTTTCCTAGTGGGAGAAGGGAAGCTGCAGGAAGCTTCACAGCTTCCTTGCCTCTCCTCTGCTGGAGATGCAGTTCTCTGTGTCTGGAGCAGAGAAAGAGCAGCAAGGTTCCCCCTGCCCAGCCCCCAGCAGGGAGCTGGCTCACCCTTCATGCTGGGGGAAGCTCTTGCCCAGCTGGAGCAGGGGCAGGAAGGCCAAGGCTGAGGGGGGACACTTGTTGGGACACTCTGATCTGGGTCACCTGCAGCCACCCAGGGGAAGGAGGAGCACAGCCAGGAGGCTCTGTGGAAGGCTGCTGCAGGGAGGTGCTGCTCATGCCAGCAGCTGATGCTGGCAGCACAGTGAAATGTGGGAGGCCCCAGGAACGCAGAGAGGAGGCCTGGTGGCCATGGAGGCACTGGGGAGAAGGTTGGGCTGGAGGAGCACAGCCCTGGGAGGAGAGGCTGAGGGAGCTGGGGTTGCTTAGCCTGCAGAAGAGGAGGCTCAGGGGAGACCTTCTTGCTCTCTGCAACTCCCTGCAGGGAGGCTGGAGCCAGCTGGGGGTTGGGCTCTGCTCCCAGGCACCCAGCAGCAGGGTTGGGAGCTCTGTGTGTTGGCTCCTTCCCAATCCCTGGCAGTCTGTGGCTCTTGGGTGGTCTTGTGGGTTGCTAGCATCTGGCCCTTCCACTCTCACAATCCCAATCTGCCTTGAGGAGGAGCTCAGAGGAGTCCTGGTCAATATCTTCATTGATGATCTGGAGGAGGGGATGGAGTCCAGCAGCAGGAAATGTGCAGCTGACAGCAAGCTGGGGGCAGGAGTTGAGCTGTGAGAGGGGAGGAGAGCTCTGCAGAGGGACCTGGACAGGCTGGGCAGAGGGGCAGAGGCCAAGGGCAGGAGACTGAACACAGCCAAGTGCCAGGGGCTGCACTTTGGCCACAACAACCCCAGGCAGAGCTACAGGCTGGGGGCAGAGTGGCTGAGAGCAGCCAGGCAGAGAGGGACCTGGGGGGAGTGGGGGACAGCAGCTGAACAGGAGGCAGCAGTGTGCCCAGGGGGCCAAGAAGGCCAAGGGCATCCTGGCCTGCAGCAGGCAGAGTGTGGCCAGCAGGAGCAGGGAAGTCCTTCTGCCCTGTGCTCAGCACTGCTCAGGCCACCCCTTGAGTCCTGTGTCCAGCTCTGGGCTCCCCAGGTCAGGAAAGAGGTTGAGCTGCTGGAAGGTGTCCAGAGAAGGGCAACAAAGCTGGGGAGGGGTCTGGAGCACAGCCCTGGGAGGAGAGGCTGAGGGAGCTGGGGTTGGAAGGGACCTTTAAGATCATCCAGTTCCAAGCACCCCCAGCAGGGGCAGGGACACCTCCCACCAGCCCAGGCTGCTCAGGGCCTCATCCAGCCCAGGCTGGAAACTGCCAGGCTTGGAGCCTCCACTGCCTCCCTGGGCAGCCTGTGCCAGTGGCTCCCCACCCTCACTGCCAACGATTTCCTCCTCATCTCCAGCCTCAGCCTGCCCTCTCCCAGCTCAAAGCCAGTGCCCTTCATGCTGGCACTGCAAGCCCCTGCCAGCTGCAAGGCTCTGCTGCAGCCCAAGGGGAGGCTGGGGGGGAGAGAGGCTGGGGGGGAGAGAGGCTGGGGAGGAGAGAGGTTGGGGGGGAAAGGTTGGGGAGGCTGGGGAGGAGAGAGCCTGGTGGGGAGAGAGGCTGGGGAGGAAAGGTTGGGGAGGCTGGGGAGGAGAGAAGCTGGGGAGGCTGGGAAGGAGAGCTGGGCAGGCTGGAGGGTTGGGCAGGCTGGAGGGTTGGGCAGGCTGGAGGGTTGGGCAGGCTGGAGAGGAGAGCTGGGCAGGCTGGAGGGTTGGGCAGGCTGGGAAGGAGAGCTGGGCAGGCTGGAGGGTTGGGCAGGTTGGGGAGGAGAGCTGGGCAGGCTGGAGGGTTGGGCAGGCTGGAGAGGAGAGCTGGGCAGGCTGGAGGGTTGGGCAGGCTGGGAAGGAGAGCTGGGCAGGCTGGAGGGTTGGGCAGGTTGGGGAGGAGAGCTGGGCAGGCTGGAGGGTTGGGCAGGCTGGAGAGGAGAGCTGGGCAGGCTGGAGGGTTGGGCAGGCTGGAGAGGAGAGCTGGGCAGGCTGGAGGGTTGGGCAGGCTGGAGAGGAGAGCTGGGCAGGCTGGAGGGTTGGGCAGGTTGGGAAGGAGAGCTGGGCAGGCTGGAGGGTTGGGCAGGTTGGGAAGGAGAGCTGGGCAGGCTGGAGGGTTGGGCAGGCTGGGAAGGAGAGCTGGGCAGGCTGGAGGGTTGGGCAGGGTGGGGAGGAGAGCTGGGCAGGCTGGAGGGTTGGGCAGGCTGGAGAGGAGAGCTGGGCAGGCTGGAGGGTTGGGCAGGCTGGAGAGGAGAGCTGGGCAGGCTGGAGGGTTGGGCAGGCTGGAGAGGAGAGCTGGGCAGTGCAGGGAGCTGAGCAAAGGTGCACCTCAGAATGTTCCCTAAGGACAAATGTCTCCAGCTGGCCCCAGGGCTCCAGATGTGTCTTGAGCAGGGCAGAGCAGAGGGGCAGGAGAACCTCCCTTGCCCTGCTGGCCACACTCTTCCTCCTCGCCCCCCAGGGCACCTTTGGCTGCCTCAGCCCCCAGGGCACTCTGCTGGCTCCTGGGGAGCTCGTTGTCCCCCAGCACTGCCAGCTCCTTCTCCTTGGAGCTGCCTGCCAGCAGGTCCCCCCTCAGCTGCAGTGGGGCAGGAGGTTGTCCCTCCCCAGGTTCAGGACCCTGCCCTTGCCCCTGGCTGCACTCCCTGAGCTTCCTCTCTGCCCAGCTCTGCAGCCTGCCCAGGACCCTCCCAAGAGCAGAGCCCCAAGGGGGGGCTGTGCCTCCCCCCAAACCACTTTCTCCTCCTGCTCAGCTGCCACCTCCTGGCTGCCAGGCTCTGCCCCTTGGCCTGGCCCTGGGCACCACTCAGCAGAGCCTGGCCCCAGCCTCTTGCCCCCCACAGCTCCTTCAGCTCTTGCTGAGCATTGCTCAGCTGCCCTCTGGGGCTGTGCAGAAGATGCTTAAAGCATCCCTGAGCTCCAGACCAAAGGATCTGCTCTGGGAACACCACTTTGGATGTTCGGGGGGGGGGGGAAAGAAGAGAGCCTTGAGTGCTCCTCAGGCAGCAGCCCTGGGCCCAGGAGAGCTCTTTCTCTCTCCCCTGCAGTGATGGCCCTGACGTTTTAAGGGGAAATAGAGCAAAAGAAGCTTCCTCCCCGAGGCTGCTGCTTGAGCTGGGACCTAAATAGCTCCCATCCTGAGTGAATTGGAGCATCCCATCAAGGCTTCAGCTCTCTGCAGAGAGGAAACTGCCCCCAGAGCAGCTCAAAAACAAGCCAACAAAGGGGCTGCTTTCTGCCCTTTGAATGGAACCCCTGGAAATAAAACTGCAGCAAACTCCAACCTCATTCCAGCTGCTGCCCTGGGAGCTGCCAGGAGCTGGAGAGGCAGCAGGAGAGGCAGAATCAGGCAGCAAAGAGAGGCAAAGGCTCAGGGCAGGGGGGTGGTGGAGGGACAAACTGGATGCCAGGGAAGGGAGGATGAAAAAGCAGAGGTAGAAGTGTTGGGGAGCTCAGTTCTGGGACCCTGACCTCAGGAAGGCCATGGAGGGGCTGGAGAAGGTCTAGAGAAGGGCAGCAGAGCTGGGGGAAGGGTCTGGAGAAGAGGGCTGGGGAGGAGCAGCTGAGGGAGAGCTCAGTGGGGAGGAGGCTGAGGGAGACCTCATTGCCCTCTGCAGCTCCCTGAAGGGAGGCTGGGGCCAGGTGAGGGTTGGGCTCTGCTCCCACAGGACAACAGGACAGGAGGAGAGGAAATGGCCTCAGGTTGCCCCAGGGGAGGTTCAGGTTGGACAGGAGGAACAATTTCTGCCCCTTGAGGGTTGGCAAGGCCAGGAGCAGGCTTCCCAGGGAGGTGTCCCCTGCCTCTGGAGGTGTTCCAGAGCCATGGCACCTGGGGACAGAGGTCAGTGGCCATGGTGGGGTTGGGTTGAGGGCTGGGAAGAGTTGGTAAGGCCTTCTTGAAGGCTTGACCATCACAGGGCTTCGTGGATGGCCCCTCCCTGGAGGTGTTCCAGGCCAGGCTGGACTGAACACAGCCAAGTGCCAGGGGCTGCACATCGGCCACAGCAACCCCAGGCAGTGCTGCAGGCTGGGGGCAGAGTGGCTGAGAGCAGCCAGGCACAGAGGGACCTGGGGGCAGTGGTGGAGAGCAGCTGAACAGGAGGCAGCAGTGTGCCCAGGCAGCCAAGAAGGCCAAGGGCATCCTGGCCTGCAGCAGGCAGAGTGTGGCCAGCAGGAGCAGGGAAGTCCTTCTGCCCTGTGCTCAGCACTGCTCAGGCCACCCCTTGAGTCCTGTGTCCAGCTCTGGGCTCCTCAGCTCAGGAAAGAGGTTGAGCTGCTGGAAGGTGTCCAGAGAAGGGCAACAAAGCTGGGGAGGGGTCTGGGGCACAGCCCTGGGAGGAGAGGCTGAGGGAGCTGGGGTTGCTTAGCCTGCAGAAGAGGAGGCTCAGGGGAGACCTTCTTGCTCTCTGCAACTCCCTGCAGGGAGCTTGGAGCCAGCTGGGGGTTGGGCTCTGCTCCCAGGCAGCCAGCAGCAGAACAAGAGGCCACAGTCTCAAGCTGTGCCAGGGGAGGTTCAGGCTGGAGGTGAGGAGAAAGTTCTTGCCAGCCATAGAGATTGGCCCTGGGGATGTGCTGCCCAGGGAGGTGGTGGAGTCCCCAGCCCTGGAGGGGTTCAGGAAGAGCCTGGCTGAGGCCCTTGGTGCCAGGGTTGAGTTGCTCAGATGGTGCTGGGGGAGAGGTTGGACTGGATGAGCTCTGAGGTCTTTTCCAATCTGGTTAATTCTATTCCACTCCCCTTCCCCTTCCCCTTCCCCTTCCCCTTCCCCTTCCCCTTCCCCTTCCCCTTCCCCTTCCCCTTCCCCTTCCCCTTCCCCTTCCCCTTCCCCTTCCCCTTCCCCTTCCCCTTCCCCTTCCCCTCCCACTTCCCCCATCCCATCTCATCCCACCCCATCCCATCCTATTGGATGAGGCCTGGAGCAGCCTGGGCTGCTGGGAGGTGTCCCTGCCCCTGGCAGGATGCTGGAGCTGGGTGATCTTGAAGGTCCCTTCCCACCCAGCCCATTCCCTGAGCTGTGAGGAGCTGCTCTGCCTGGCTGGGGTTTGTTGCCTCCCCTCCCTGCTTTGCTGACTGCTCTGGGCCAGGTTCCTTCAGCTGAGTGCAGGGAACCAGGGCCAGCCAGAGATGGATTTGTTCAAGGGGGGGGCTCTGGGGAGCTCCAGCTGAACTTCCCCCCCACCAACCCCCTTCCCTCCATCTCACTTTGGGTTTATTTATGGCTGCTTTCTGTTCCCTTGACAGCCCTGAAGCATCCCAAGCCTCCTCCTCCTCCTCTTCAGCCTCTCCCAAGACCCCTCCTCGATCCCTGTGGATGCAGCTACCTGGACAATGCTGCCCCAGCCACCTGCTCAAGCTGCTTGAGGCCCATTCCCCTCCCTGCAAATGGCATGAGAAGGTAAATGGGAGCCCAGGTGGTGCCCACAGGAGCTGCAGGTTGTGTTTCCCACTGTCTGCTTGCCAGTCTGTGAACAGAGCCTGCTGAGCAGCAGCCAGCAATGCCTCCCCCTGCCCCACTTTGAGGAGCAGATCCCCCAGAGGAGCTCAGCTCAGCTCCTCTTGCTGGCAAGGGCTCGCTTTGCCCTTCTTGGCTGTGCTTGGAGCAGCAGAGAGCTTCTGTGGGGTGAAGGGGAAGGGTTTCCTCACTGTCCCCCCTGCTGCAGGAGGCTGCTGCTCGGCACAGGGGGAAGCAGGAGGCAGTCACAGAGTGGTGCTCGGTGCTGGCTGCTCCAGGCCTCTGCAAAGCCAAAGGCAGCTCTGCAGCCCTCACCCTGCTGCTTGGCTGGAGCACCCCAACCCCCTTCCCCAGCACAGGGCAGGGGGGGACCTGCAGGGAAGCAGCTCCATGGAGAGGGAGCTGGGAGTGCTGGGGGCCAGCGAGGTCCCCAGGAGCCAGCAGCGTCTCCAAGGAGGCCTCCTGGGGGGCATGAGGAAGAGTGTGGCCAGCAGGGCAAGGGAGGCTCTCCTGCCCCTCTGCTCTGCCTTGCTCAGGCCACAGCTGCCAGCCCCAGAGGGACAGAGAGCTGCTGGGGAGAGCCCAGGGCAGGCTGCAGAGCTGCTGAGGGGTCTGGACCCTGCAGCAGCCCCCGAGCCCCAGCTGCCAGCAGAGCTTTCAACCACAGCCTCCTGGCAGGGCTGGGATGGGCAAAGCCCTCTGAGGCCAGCAGCTCCAGGCCAGCAGTGCCTGGTGCTGCCTCAGTGATCCTCCTGCATGCCAACTCGACATCCCAGGGCTAACCTTGCAGCAGAGAGAGAGGAGAACACACAGCCAGCCCCCCCTGGTGCCCAGGGTGGCTCCCTGGATGGAGCAGTGATTGAAAGCCCTTTGAAGCTTAACCATCAAAGCCTCTTCAGCTATTGATTGCTGCTGGATGTGGATCCTCACTCTGGGCAGAGCCTAGGAAGCAGTGTCCTGGGGGGCATGAAGAAGAGTGTGGCCAGCAGGGCAAGGGAGGCTCTCCTGGCCCTCTGCTCTGCCCTGCCCAGGCCACAGCTGCACTGCTGGGGCCAGCTCTGGGCTCCCCAGTCCCAGAGGGGCAGAGAGCTGCTGGGGAGAGCCCAGGGCAGGCTGCAGAGCTGCTGAGGGGCCTGGAGCAGCTGTGGCAGCAGCAAAGGCTGAGAGCCCTGGGGCTGTGCAGCCTGCAGGAGAGCAGCCCCAGAGGGCAGCTGAGCAATGCTCAGCAAGAGCTGAAGGAGCTGTGGGGGGCAAGAGGCTGGGGCCAGGCTCTGCTGAGTGGTGCCCAGGGCCAGGCCAAGGGGCAGAGCCTGGAAGCCAGGAGGTGGCAGCTGAGCAGCAGGAGAAAGTGGTTTGGGGGGAGGCTGCTGGAGGCCTGGAGCAGGCTGCCCAGAGAGGTTGTGGAGTCTGCTGGGGTGGAGAGCTTCCAACCCCCCCTGGGCACTGTGCTGCTGGGCAAGCTGCTGGGGGGGCCCTGCTGGAGCAGGGCTTGGGCTGGGGGTGCTCAGGAGGTCCCTTCCCAGCCCTCCCTGCTGGGCTTTGGTGGCTGTGGTGGTGAGGAAGCTCTCTGTGCTGTTTGTCTTCCTCACATGGGGATGTGTGGTGTCCTGATGCTGCTGAGGGCTTCCTCTGGCTGCTCTCTGCCACAGCCTTTCTGTGGCCCTGGTTTCCCCACCAGGGGCCAGTGAGGCCATTAAAAGGCTTTGGAGATGTCACTGCCAGGTGCCAAGGGAATTAAGCCAGCAGCTGGCTGATGTCTGCCTAGGTGGAAAGGAAACAACAGATACAAAAGGGGCAATGTGCACAGAGGAGCCACAGAAAGGGGGAGAGGGAAGTTCCCTGCTGATTGTGAGGACCTATTTCAGGGCAGAACAGAGGGTCCTGCCCTTCACCCCCCCCCAGGCCCCTTTGAGAGTCCCCTTGCCTGTGGTGGTTGAGCTGGGGAGCAGCAGGAGCAGGGCTCAGGCGGTGCCCCCACAGCTCTGCCCTCTCTCTTGTCCCCTGCCCTCTCCTGGCCCAGTTTCTTCTGTGCCCACCCCCTAGGAAGAAGCATCCCTGCTGCCTCCCTTGCTCTGTGTCCTGCAGCCCTGCTGCTCAGTGCTGAGCCCAGGCTGGGAGAGTCTCCTCCTGCAGAGACTGGAGGTCAGCTCAGATGTTGCAGGAGGAGTTTTTTTCCCCTCTGGGATGCTGTGGGAGGAGGAGGAGGAGGGAATAAAATCTCTCTTTTCTGGGCTGCTTTGTCAGAGAGCTGCTTCAGAGGGCAGGTGGGAAAGAGCAGCAGCAAGATGAGCCCCAAAGTGGACCTGGAGCTGCTGGAGAAGGGTCAGAGGAGGCCACAGCAGTGCTGGGAGGAAAGAGTGGAGCTGATCAGAGCCCCAGAGCTGACTCTGTGCTGGGTAGGGGTGGAGAGAGTGGAGCTGATCAGAGCCCCAGAGCTAACTCTGTGCTGGGTAGGGATGGAGAGAGTGGAGCTGATCAGAGCCCAAAGCTAACTCTGTGCTGGGTAGGGATGGAGAGAGTGGAGCTGATCAGAGCCCCAAAGCTGACTCTGTGCTGGGTAGGGATGGAGAGAGTGGAGCTGATCAGAGCCCCAGAGCTAACTCTGTGCTGGGTAGGGATGGAGAGAGTGGAGCTGATCAGAGCCCCAGAGCTAACTCTGTGCTGGGAGGATGGAGAGAGTGGAGCTGATCAGAGCCCCAAAGGTAACTCTGTGCTGGGGAGGGATGGAGAGAGTGGAGCTGATCAGAGCCCCAAAGCTAACTCTGTGCTGGGTAGGGATGGAGAGAGTGGAGCTGATCAGAGCCCCAGAGCTGACTCTGTGCTGGGTAGGGATGGAGAGAGTGGAGCTGATCAGAGCCCCAAAGCTGACTCTGTGCTGGGTAGGGATGGAGAGAGTGGAGCTGATCAGAGCCCCAGAGCTAACTCTGTGCTGGGTAGGGATGGAGAGAGTGGAGCTGATCAGAGCCCCAGAGCTGACTCTGTGCTGGGTAGGGATGGAGAGAGTGGAGCTGATCAGAGCCCCAGAGCTGACTCTGTGCTGGGTAGGGATGGAGAGAGTGGAGCTGATCAGAGCCCAAAGCTAACTCTGTGCTGGGAGGCCAGGCTGGGAGGGCTGGGGCTGTGCAGCCTGGAGAAGGCTCCAGGAGACCTCCTGGACTTGAAGGAGGTGAGCAGAAGGCTGGGGACAGACTTTTTCTCAGGGCCTGTGGTGCCAGGCCAAGGGGGATGGTTTGGACTCCAAGAGAGTGGAGAGAAGGGAGAAATGTTTGCCCCTGAGGGTGAGGAGAGCCTGGCCCAGGCTGCCCAGAGAGCTGGGAGCTGCCCCATGGCTGGCAGCACTGCAGGGCAGGCTGGTTGGGGCTGTGAGCAGCCTGCTGGGGCTGGGGGCTGTGAGCAGCCTGCTGGGGCTGGGGGCTCTGAGCAGCCTGCTGGGGCTGGGGGCTCTGAGCAGCCTGCTGGGGCTGGGGGCTCTGAGCAGCCTGCTGGGGCTGGGGGCTGTGAGCAGCCTGCTGGGGCTGGGGGCTGTGAGCAGCCTGCTGGGGCTGGGGCTGGGGCTGTGAGCAGCCTGCTGGGCCTGGGGGCTGTGAGCAGCCTGCTGGGGCTGGGGGCTCTGAGCAGCCTGCTGGGGCTGGGGGCTGTGAGCAGCCTGCTGGGGCTGGGGCTGTCCCTGCTGCCTGCAGGGGGTTGGGCTGGAGGAGCTTCCAAGCTCCCTTCCAGACCATTCCATGAGTCCCTGCAGTCTGGGCACCATGTGGACCACACTCTGGGCACCCAAGTGGACCAGGCTCTTCTGCTCCCTTGTGCAGCTGCACCTGGCCCCCATGGGGGCTGAGCTTGGCCTCCAGCTCAACCACAGAAGCCTGACCCACAGCTGTTGCTGAGGGAAGTTAGGGACCCCTCCTGCCTGGAGGAGGTGCTCAGGACCAGGCTGGATGAGGCCTTGAGCAAGCTGGGCTGGCTGGAGCTGTCCCTGCCCATGGCAAGGGGCTTGGAGCTGGATGACCTTGAAGGCCCCTTCCAACCCAACCCCTTCTGGGACCTTGCTCTGTTCTCTCCTTCTCCTTCCCTCCCTCCCCTTGAGCTTTGTGCTTTGCCTTTGATTTTATTTGTGTTTGAGGCAGCAGAGGTGGGGGAGGACAGATCTGAGAGGGGCCCTAAATAGCCTGCCCCAAGAAGCCATTTATAGCAGCCTGGGCTTACATAACTCCTGGCTCCACTTCTCTTTGGGTGGATTTGGGATAGATTTGGTGCTCCCACAAGACTGCAAGAGGATCACTGGAGCCAGCTGAGCTCTTCCCAGCGTTTCCAGGCAGCCAGCCCTGGAGTTTCTAAGGCTCCAAGTCTGACAGCTGGCCCCAAACAGGCCAGACCCCAGGGAGGAGGAGGGGGCTTGCCCTGGGGAGAGGAAGGCTTCCTCCAGCAGAGGGACCCCAAAGTGACTCTGTGCTGGGAGGCCAGGCTGGGGGAGCTGGAGCTGCTCAGCATGGAGAAGAAAAGGCTCCAGGGAGAGCTTCTGGTGGCATTTTGGGGCTTGAAGAGGGGAGCAGAGAGCTGGGGGCAGGCTTTTAAGCAGGGTCTGTGGTGCCAGGGCAAGGGGGGATGGTTTGGACTCACAGAGGGAGGAATGGAATGGAATGGAATGGAATGGAATGGAATAGAATAGAATAGAATAGAATAGAATAGAATAGAATAGAATAGAATAGAATAGAATTAACCAGGTTGGAAGAGACCTCAGAGCTCATCCAGCCCAACCTCTCCCCCAGCACCATCTGAGCAACTCAACCCTGGCACCAAGGGCCTCATCCAGTCTCCTCCTAAACACCTCCAGGGCTGGGGACTCCACCACCTCCCTGGGCAGCACATCCCCAGGGCCAATCTCTCTTGCTGGCAAGAACTTTCTCCTCACCTCCAGCCTGAACCTCCCCTGGCACAGCTTGAGACTGTGGCCTCTTGTTCTGCTGCTGGCTGCCTGGGAGCAGAGCCCAACCCCTACCTGGCTCCAAGCTCCCTGCAGGGAGCTGCAGAGAGCAAGAAGGTCTCCCCTGAGCCTCCTCTTCTGCAGGCTAAGCAACCCCAGCTCCCTCAGCCTCTCCTCCCAGGGCTGTGCTCCAGACCCCTCCCCAGCTTTGTTGCCCTTCTCTGGACACCTTCCAGCAGCTCAACCTCTTTCCTGACCTGAGGAGCCCAGAGCTGGACACAGGACTCAAGGGGTGGCCTGAGCAGTGCTGAGCACAGGGCAGAAGGACTTCCCTGCTCCTGCTGGCCACACTCTGCCTGCTGCAGGCCAGGATGCCCTTGGCCTTCTTGGCCCCCTGGGCACACTGCTGCCTCCTGTTCAGCTGCTCTCCCCCACTCCCCCCAGGTCCCTCTGTGCCTGGCTGCTCTCAGCCACTCTGCCCCCAGCCTGTAGCACTGCCTGGGGTTGCTGTGGCCAAAGTGCAGCCCCTGGCACTTGGCTGTGTTCAATCTGCTGCCCTTGGCCTCTGCCCCTCTGCCCAGCCTGGCAAGGTCCCTCTGCAGAGCTCTCCTCCCCTCTCACAGCTCAACTCCTGCCCCCAGCTTGCTGTCAGCTGCACATTTCCTGCTGCTGGACTCCATCCCCTCCTCCAGATCCTCAATGAAGATATTGACCAGGCTGGGGCCCAGCACTGAGCCCTGGGGCACCCCACTGGTGCCTGGCTGCCAGCTGGCTGTGGCACCATTCCCCACCACTCTCTGGGCTCAGCCTCCAGCCAGTTCCTCACCCAGCTCAGAGAGCTGCTGCCCAAGCCAGGGGCTGCCAGCTTGGCCAGGAGCTTGCTGTGGGGGATGGTGGCAAAGGCCTTGCTGCAGTGCAGGCAGACTCCATCCACAGCCTGCCCCACAGCCACCAGGCAGTGCCCTGGGCATGGAAGGAGCTCAGGAAGAAGTTCTGTACAGAGAGAGAGATTGGCCCTGGGGATGTGCTGCCCAGGGAGGTGGTGGAGTCCCCATCCCTGGAGGTGTTCAGGAGGAGACTTGATGAGGCACTGGGTGCCATGGTTGAGTTGGTCAGGTGGTGCTGGGGGAGAGGTTGGACTTGAGGATCTTGAAGGTCTCTTCCAACCTGCTTAATTCTACTTCCATTCCATTCCATCCTATCCTATCCTATCCTATCCTATCCTATCCTATCCTATCCTATCCTATCCTATCCTATCCTATCCTATCCTACCCTACCCTACCCTACCCTACCCTACCCTACCCTATCCTATGGCTTGCAGGACAGGAAGCAGATCCTCCAGGCTGCTTCTTGCTGCAGGTGGGGGAAAAGCAAACCCTGCTGGCAATGTGTTGGATCAGCTCTGGAGCTCCCAGCACCTTCCAGCAGCGTGGCAATGGCTCTGCAGAGGCCTTTAAGGCTTGGAGTGAGGGCAATCAGAGCCATGAACAGTTTTCATCTGGAAGGCACACTCAGAGCACACAAGGAAAGGTGGAATCACTGTAAAAACTCATGGAAGAATAGACTGGAGAGGGAAGGGGGCAGCTGCTGCTCTGCCCTGCCCTGCTGGGGCCACAGCTGGAGTCCTGCTTCCAGCTCTGGGCTCCCCAGCCCCAGAGGGACAGAGAGCTGCTGGAGAGAGCCCAGGGCAGGCTGCAGAGCTGCTGAGGGGCCTGGAGCAGCTGTGGCAGCAGCAAAGGCTGAGAGCCCTGGGGCTGTGCAGCCTGCAGGAGAGCAGCCCCAGAGGGCAGCTGAGCAATGCTCAGCAAGAGCTGAAGGAGCTGTGGGGGGCAAGAGGCTGGGGCCAGGCTCTGCTGAGTGGTGCCCAGGGCCAGGCCAAGGGGCAGAGCCTGGAAGCCAGGAGGTGGCAGCTGAGCAGGAGGAGAAAGTGGTTTGGGGGAGGCTGCTGGAGGCCTGGAGCAGGCTGCCCAGAGAGGTTGTGGAGTCTGCTGGGGTGGAGAGCTTCCAACCCCCCCTGGGCACTGTGCTGCTGGGCAAGCTGCTGGGGGGGCCCTGCTGGAGCAGGGCTTGGGCTGGGGCAGCGCCAGGGGTCCCTTCCCACTGCACTGTGCTGGGATGCAGGGGTGCTGGGATGCTGGGGTGCAGGGGTGCTGGGATGCAGGGGGGCTGGGATGCAGGGGTGCTGGGATGCAGGGGTGCTGGGATGCAGGGGTGCTGGGATGCTGGGATGCAGGGGGGCTGGGATGCAGGGGGGCTGGGATGCAGGGGTGCTGGGATGCAGGGGGGCTGGGATGCTGGGATGCAGGGGGGCTGGGATGCAGGGGGGCTGGGATGCAGGGGTGCTGGGATGCTGGGATGCAGGGGTGCTGGGATGCAGGGGTGCTGGGATGCTGGGATGCAGGGGTGCTGGGATGCTGGGTTGCAGGGGTGCTGGGATGCAGGGGTGCTGGGATGCAGGGGTGCTGGGATGCAGGGGTGCTGGGGGGCTGGGATGCAGGGGTGCTGGGATGCTGGGATGCAGGGGTGCTGGGATGCAGGGGTGCTGGGGTGCTGGGTTGCAGGGGTGCTGGGATGCAGGGGTGCTGGGGGGCTGGGATGCAGGGGTGCTGGGATGCTGGGTTGCAGGGGTGCTGGGATGCAGGGGTGCTGGGATGCAGGGGTGCTGGGATGCAGGGGTGCTGGGGGGCTGGGATGCAGGGGTGCTGGGATGCTGGGATGCAGGGGTGCTGGGATGCAGGGGTGCTGGGATGCTGGGTTGCAGGGGTGCTGGGATGCAGGGGTGCTGCAGGGGCTGGGCTGGGGCAGCTCAGCAGGTCCTTTCCCAGCCCTCCCTGCTGGGGCTCTGGGATTCTGTGTGTGCCAAACAGCCCTGAGGAAGGAGACCTTGGGCAGGCTGCCGTGGGGGAGCAGAGGGCTGTGCAGGGCTGCTTCCTCCTCTGCTGCAGAGCTGAGCTGCAGAGGAGCAGCTCCCAAGCCCAGAGCCCCAGCTGTGCTTTGCTGTGCTTTGGTTTCTATTCTCTCCTCCTCTCTTTGATTTGCTTCTCTCAGCTTTCTTCATTTCATTTGATATTCTCTTTATTGCACTGGCTTTAATGAGGAGGAAATCCTTGACCCTGGGAGTGGGAAGGCACTGGCACAGGCTGCCCAGGGAGGGGCTGGAGGCTCCATCCCTGCAGCCATCCAGGCTCAGCCTGGCTGTGGCCCTGGGCAGCCTGCTCTGGCTGCAGCTGTCCCTGCTGCCTGCAGGGGGTTGGGCTGGGTGCCCTTGGGGGGTCCCCTCCAGCCCTGTGCCCTCTGTGGAGCTGTAACCACCAAGACAATTAATGCAGGGACCCAAAGGCTGCTGGTGCCTGCCTGGCACTTCCTGACCTGAACCCCTCCTGTGCCCTGCTCTCAGAGGTTCCTAAACCTGCCTTTGTGGTGGCTGTTGGCTTCTGGCAGCCCAGGGTTGAGAGCCTGCAGGTCTAAATGGCTCTGCTTTGCTTCAGCTTGACTTGATCTGAATGTACAGCACCAGCAGGAGTCAGTGGCTGTGGAGAGGCTGAGAGATGGGAGAGATTTTGGGAGCCTCCTCAGCCCAGAGCTCAGTGTGACAGGGAGGTTAGCCTAGGAGGTTGTTGGGGCTGGGAGAGGATCCAAAAGCCATTTGTCACCTCCCTGGCACCATGCCCAGGGGACCCAACCCTCCTGAGTGCTGCATCTCTCCTCATCACCCTGAGGATGTGCCAGGGGCCCCTGTGCAGCCCAGCAGGGAGATGGAGCAAGCTTATGGCCCAGCTCAGCCTGGGGGCAGTCACAGAGCACTGAGAGCATGGCCAAGGGCTCAGCCAGCAGGGATGCAGGCAGGGCAGGTCCTGCCTGACCAACCTGAGCTCCTTCCATGGCCAGGGCACTGCCTGGGGGCTGTGGGGCAGGCTGTGGATGGAGTCTGCCTGCACTGCAGCAAGCCCCAGGGAGGGGCTGGAGGCTCCATCCCTGCAGCCATCCAGGCTCAGCCTGGCTGTGGCCCTGGGCAGCCTGCTCTGGCTGGAGCTGCCCCTGCTGCCTGCAGGGGGGTTGGGCTGGGTGCCCTTTGGGGGGTCCCTCCCAGCCCACTGCAAGCTGTGGCTGAGCACAGCAGAGTGCAGACACTTCTGGAGAGCCATCAGCACTGCCGAGATGCCTGGGGAGGAGCAGGGCTGTGGTGGGCTCAGCTGGGCAGGCTCAGTGCTTGCCCTTCACCTCCAGAGCCAGGGGAGGCTTTGCAAGGCCACTGGGCTGAGGAGGGCCTGGGCTGAGCCTCCTCCTGCTGCAGCTGGGGGCTCTGGGAGCCTGTGTCCTGCCTCTCTCTCCTGAGGAACAGGACCTGCTGAGAAAGGGTAGGAGGAAGTTCTCCCCAGCAGGAGAGGTTGGCCCTGGGGATGTGCTGCCCAGGGAGATGGTGGAGTCCCCAGCCCTGGAGGGG